>NC_057795.1:479225856-479448626 GCF_018294505.1 Triticum aestivum
TCTGAATCTAAAGATTTTCTTGCTAGTATCACTGTGGGGGAATCCAGAGAAATAGCACAAGCTACCATAGGGAGCATTCATGTTCCCGCTATATATTATTCTGCTCTCTTTATAGGTAGATGCATAAATGGTAAGAATGAGGCATGTCACATGTGTGTTCCTGATCTTAGTGTTCTCAGGAGTGCGGTGTTAGGAGATAAACAATATAACCTGGGGGCTATCGTTGCACATAGGTTGCATAATAATGGTTTAATTGGAGATTTATTCGGTGGGATTTATGCAACTCGTGTAGCTAATTATCTTGGGGTACCCATACATGAAAATGATAGGGAGTTTCCTCCTGCTTATCTAGATTATAGTGCCATGGTTAGCCATCAGTTTCTTGAGAGGAATGAACTCTTTGACAGGCGACGTACTGTCCATATTGCTCTCCCTACTCCTACTTTCTTTGACTTTCAGGCAAAAAGGAGATACTTTATAACTAGGGAGGAGGCAAACGAATATGAGAGGAGGATGGAGACAGCCCGCCTCCAAGCTGCAGCTCATGAGGCAATGGTTGCTGCATCTCGCTATAACCCGAGCTACAACTATGATCCATTGCCATAGACCAACTTAGGCCAAAAGCCTAAGCTTGGGGGAGTACGTATTTCTCAGCGACATTACATTCATGTTCACACACTCATTCTAGTTGTCAGTGCTCATACTTTTTCATTGTACTATCCATGTTAGTTTATTTTTCTTTTTCTCGCATTCTTCTTGTGTGTTTGAATAACCTTAAGAAAACCAAAAAATTAGTTAGTTTATTTTCCATGCTTGTAGTAGTAATTAAAAGAAAACCCAAAATCATTTCTCGTTCTTCTTTTGCTTGTTGGGAGCTTTCCCGTGTAAATAGTTTTATTTCTTTTCTTTGGGGGTCGAGAGGAGAAGACCATAATGAAAATGTTGAGTGGCTCTTATATGCATTATTGTTGATTTAACCAAGAGCCCATATTACCTTGTCCTCTCCTTTGAATTGAATGCTTGCAGATTCCAGCTTAGTCCAATGCACATGCACTATTATTATTATCCACACCATTCGGTCGTGCAAGTGAAAGGCAATAATGACGATATATGATGGACTGATTGAGATGAGAGAAGCTGGTATGAACTCGACCTATCTTGTTTTTGTAAATATGATTAGTTCATCGTTCCTGATTCAACCTATTATGAATAAATATGTTTGCAATGACAATTAGAGATTATAGTTGCTTATGCCATGCTTAATTAGCTAGGAATTTATAATGGTTTACCTTGCGTGCCAACATGCTATTAAAGCGGTTGTGATGTGGTATGATAAGGTGGTATCCTCCTTTGAATGATTCGAGTGATTTGGCTTGGCACATGTTCACACATGTAGTTGAAACAAAATCAACATAGCCTTCACGATATTTATGTTCATGGTGGATTATATCCTACTCATGCTTGCACTCGGTGTTGATTGATTTTAATGCATGATCATGACTGTTGTCGCTCTCTAGTTGGTCGCTTCCCAGTCTCTTTCTAGCCTTCACTTGTACTAAGCGGGAATACTGCTTGTGCATCCAAACTCCATAAACCCCAAAGTTATTCCATATGAGTCCACCATACCTTCCTATATGCGGTATCTACCTGCCATTCCAAGTAAACTTGTATCTGCCAAACTCTAAACCTTCAAATGAAATTTTGTTTTGTATGCTCGAACGGCTCATGTATCAACTAGGGCTGTCTGTATCTTCCATGCTAGGCGGGTTATTCTCAAGAGGAGTGAACTCTGCTCCTCACTCACGAAAAAAATGGCTGGTCATTGGGATGCCCAGTCCCATGATCAAATTAAATCAAAATAATTGCACACAAAACTCCCCCAGGATTGTTGTCAGTTGGAGGCATCTGTTGTTTCAGACAAGCCATGGATTGATGATTGTTGGTGGTGGGGGAGTATAAACTCTACCATTCTATTTGGGAACCGCCTATTATGTGTGTAGCATGGAAGATATCGAGATCTCTTGGTTGTTATGTTGACAATGAAAGTATGCCACCCAAAATGTTATTTATCTCTATTTAAAAATCGAGCTCTAGCACCTCTGCAAATCCCTGTTTCCCTCTGCCAAGGGCCTATCTATTTACTTTTATGCAAGAGTCAGTAGTATTCCTTCTCATTCCAATCTACTCTTTAGTTGGCAAGCATCATGTGATGGGGAAAGATCTAAGCATATATGGCCATTCAAATATATTTGATCATGAATTATTACTGTTGACAATTATCTATATGATAAGTAAGTTGGGAGGCGAAACATTAAGCCCCTATCTTTCTCTGTGTTCGATGGATGCTATTTGTTCTAAAAATATGCTTTGAGTGGTAGCAATCATGGAAGACTATATGATAGTTGAGCATGTTGGATTTGCTACATCAAATCTCTGACATAGACCCTTCCTGAAAATAAGATGAATTGCAATTGTTTGATGACTAAGAATGAAGTTTGCTAGTTTTCAAGAAAGTTTATGGTCTATGCTTTAACATGTGAATAGCTTGTTACTTGATCATTAAAAGTTTTATGAGATGAACTACTATTATGACATATAACGATGCTAGAAAAGGTGGCTGAAATTATCGTTGATCAAACTTATGTACCTGCTAGCATTCACACTTCATAAATTATTATTTTTTACCATTTACCTACTCGAGGACGAGCAGGAATTAAGCTTGGGGATGTTGATACGTCTCCAACGTATCTATAATTTATGAAGCATTCATGCTATTATATTATCTATTTTGGATGTTTATGGGCTTTATTATACACTTCTATATTATTTTTGGGACTAACCTATTAACCGGAGGCCCATGCCATATTGCTGTTTTCTTGCCTATTTTAGTGTTTTGAAGAAAAGGAATATCAAACGGAGTCCAAACCGAATGAAACCTTCGGGAAAGTTATTTTTGGAACGGAAGCAATCCAGGGGACTTGGAGTGCACGTAAGGGAAGCAACGAGGAAGCCACGAGGCAGGGAGGTGCGCCCCCACCCTCGTGGGCCCCTCATGGCTCCCCTGACCGACTTCTTTCGCCTATATATCTTCATATACCCCGAAAACCACGAGGAGAATAATAGATCGGGAGTTCCGCCGCCGCAAGCCTCTGTAGCCACCAAAAACCAATCGGGGCCCTGTTTCGGCACCCTGCCAGAGGGGGGATCCCTCACCGGTGGCCATCTTCATCATCCCGGTGCTCTCCATGATGAGGAGGGAGTAGTTCACCCTCGGGGCTGAGGGTATGTACTAGTAGCTATGTGTTTGATCTCTCTCTCTCTCTCTCGTGTTCTTGAGGTGATACTTGATGTATCGCGAGCTTTGCTATTATAGTTGGATCTTATGATGTTTCTCCCCCTCTACTCTCTCGTAATGGATTGAGTTTTCCCTTGAATTTATCTTATCGGATTGAGTCTTTAAGGATTTGAGAACACCTGATGTATGTCTTGCATGTGCTTATCTGTGGTGACAATGGGATATTCAGGTGATCTACTTGATGTACATTTTGGTGATCAACTTGCAGGTTCAGTGACCTTGTGAACTTATGCATAGGGCTTGGCACACGTTTTTGTCTTGAATCTTTGGTAGAAATTTAGGGGCACTCTTTCAAGTACTTTGTGTTGGTTGAATAGATGAATCTGAGATTGTGTGATGCATATCGTATAATCATGCCCACAAATACTTGAGGTGACAATGGAGTATCTAGGTGACATTAGGGTTTTGGTTGATTTGTGTCTTAAGGTGTTATTCTAGTACGAACTCTATGATATATGGAACTGAAAGAATAGCTTAATGTTATTTTACTATGGACTCTTGAATAGATCGAGCAGAAAGGATAACTTTGAGGTGGTTTCGTACCCTACCATAATCTCTTCGTTTGTTCTCCGCTATTAGTGGCTTTGGAGTGACTCTTTGTTGCATGTTGAGGGATAGTTATATGATCCAGTTATGTTATTATTGTTGAGAGAACTTGCACTAGTGAAGGTATGAACCTTAAGACTTGTTTCCTAGCATTGCAATACCGTTTACGCTCAGTTTTATCACTTGTTACCTTGCTGTTTTTATAATTTCAGATTACAAAAATCCATATCTACTATCCATATTGCACTTGTATCACCATCTCTTCGCCGAACTAGTGCACTTATACAATTCACCATTGTATTGGGTGTGTTGGGAACACAAGAGACTCTTTGTTATTTGGTTGCAGGGTTGTTTGAGAGAGACCATCTTCATCCTACGCCTCCCACGGATTGATAAACCTTAGGTTATCTACTTGTCGGAAATTTGCTACTGTCCTACAAACCTCTGCACTTGGAGGCCCAAAAACGTCTACAAGAAGAAAGTTGTGTATTAGACATCAACAGGGACGCCGCCCGTGCTAAGTCTCCACCGCCCCGATGCATGCATGTCGGGAGGTGCCGGGCAGTTGGCTTCGTGCAGGAGATGGGCTTCCAACTCGTGTAGAGAGCGGCGGCTGAAGCCATTGGCCGTCACCGCATCGCCGGGGAACCTTTTGCCCGTCGTCTGCGGAAGCTGTGAACAGGGAGGGAAAGGAAAGAGAGCTCGTCGGCGGCGGCTGTGCATGGAGAGAGAGAGAGGGGTTGCGGGTGGGTGTGTCCATTGGCGAGGGAGGTGCTGCTTTATATAGAGGCCAGGAGGGACGGTGTCGTGTGTTCGCGTGGCGGGAGGGAGCGCGTCGCCTCACCATACCGCCCGTGAGGAATCAATGGAAGGCTGACCGGCGGCAGCCTTGGCATTGATTCCCTGCGGAAAACCGAGGTGATGTGAGGACGACGAGGCGAGGGCGTCACTGACTCAGCAGGCCCGCCGTTCTTTCACGCCAAAAACGATTGCCCCAGCACCCCCGGGCGCCCCCAGCGCGCCGGGTTCGGCCTGGGTCCGCAGACGCCAGTTTCGGGCCTAACCGGCAAAAAAGGGCTCCTGGGGGCGCGACTGGGCCCTTTTTTGGGCGTCGGTGGTGAAAAAGGGGCCTGGGGGGCTGTTGGGGGCGTGGCTGGAGATGCTCTTACTTCTCTGCTCTTCTGTCTACTCGGCATTAGCAAACCTTCTACCTATAGTAACAAGCATCTCTTTCTCTCGCAAAAAAACAACAAGCATCTCTTTATTTTTTAAGAAGAAAGCTCTCTTGCTTTTCAGTCTCCTTGGTCCTTGTCGGATTTCGGGTTCCGGTAGACCCTCAAGGTTCGAACTCTGGGGTGCGCGCGGAGATCACACCTCCTACCTACTCACGTCTCATCGCCTCGCAAGGATCTAAACTAAACGAAGAACAACACAAGGGACACGAGGTTTATACTAGTTCGGGCCACCATTGTGGTGTAATACCCTACTCTAGTTTGTGGCGTGGTGGATTGCCTCAGGGGCTGATGATGAACAATACAAGGGAAGAATTACCTCACGAGGGGAGGAGTTCTTGTGGAGGTGATGCCTCTTGGGAAGGATTGAATCCGGATCCCTTTCTTCTGTGGTGGCTAGCCCTATTTATAGAGCGAGGCCCTGGTCCTCTTCCCAAATATTGAGCGGGAAGGGCGCCAACAATTGGCCATTTTGAAGGGGAACATCTAGTATACTTATCCTGGCTAAAGTCGGTCCTCGCCTGCCAAAGACTCTGACGGTGACGCCGGCTTGGGCTCCACGATGACCTCCATCCAGCCGTTCTGCTGGTCTTGGTCTCGTTGCACCGAAATGGTTGCCTTTGATTGATACTCTCGCCCGCGCTTGCCCCCTTTGCACCAAAGAGGAAACAAGGACTCTACGTAGGCCGGCGCCCGCCTGGCTTCGGTCGTCATGGCTTATGTCACGGGCACTTCATGAGGTACCCTCCCTTGATCTCTCCGCCTCCTCGCGAGCCAGCCTGACGAGGCTGTGCCTGAGGAAGCTTAATGTCGTCCACCCCGCGAGGCTTGGCCCCTCGCGAGGGTCTTGAGCATGTGTTGATGAAGATGGGCCGTACCGGGCCACTCCTTGAGCCACGCCGTAGGCCGCAGGCAAGCAAGTCTGGGTACCCCCGTTCCCAGAACGCTGACAGTAGCCCCCGGGCCCAAGGCACGCCCGGACTTGGCTTAGCAGATAAGCGAAGGGGCAAGTGCGAAGCGTCGCGGGCCCCAACAACCTGCGGCCTTGGGCGCCGCGTGGCGGTTGATTGGATGTGGGCGTCCCTTCTCCCCCATGACGCCTCAATAACTGCACGACTTGACAAGTCCCTGCATGCAAAACGGGTCATGATTACCTGTGATCGTGGAGGCCGGCGGTTGGCCTCCCCCGGCTATATGTACGGAACGACGCGAGCCCTTCCAGTCCATCCCTTCCTGCTACTCCCCTTCTTCTTCCTGTCCGCTTGTCATCCCCATGGCCCCGCCGAAGAGGTTCTCGGCCGTGGAGAAAGGAAAGGCTCGCCAGGAATGTCCTGGCTCTCCTCCGGCCAAGTGTGGCCGGGGCCGCCCTCGCAAGCACCCTACGGCCCCCGCTGCGGCTTCCCGTGGCCGTGGAAGCAGTCCTCTGCGCGGTGGTGGGCGCTCGGCTGCCAACGAGAGGTACGCTAGGGCTGCGCGACCCCCCAGGCCGCGCTCCCGCTCGGCGGAGGTGCTGCCGGAGTTCGTCATGTGGTCGGCGGATCCGACCGGCACCTGGCTCCAGCTCCCCCGCTTCTTTGTAGGTGAACTTCTGGTTGGTGCCCCGGGCGGCCTTTGGCTTCAGGCAGATGGTTGCTGCTGCAGGGCCTCCTGGGCTACTCTGGAGGTCTCCACCGCCAGGGAGGCGGCCTTGACCAGCGGCTGGCAAACGTTTGCCCCCGCGCGTGGCCTGAGCCGACAGTGCACTCTACACTTTAAGTTCGACAGCGATGCCACCCTCTACGTGAGGGTGTTCG
The DNA here is from genome assembly GCF_018294505.1 of Triticum aestivum. Lineage (NCBI taxonomy): Eukaryota > Viridiplantae > Streptophyta > Magnoliopsida > Poales > Poaceae > Triticum > Triticum aestivum. Next base: position 479,232,783 of record NC_057795.1, read on the forward strand.
GGGAAGACGGCCGCCGCGCCGGATGCTGCCCCGAAGATGATGACCGCGGCCGTGCGCCCAGCCCCGGCGTTGGTCGGGATGAAGGTGGTGGGAGGCACGTGGGCAGCGGCGCCCGAGGCCCGCCAAGCTTTGGTGACTCCCCATTGGACGGCAGCTCCTCCAGCGGTGGTCGCGACCACCCCCCCCTCGCCGTCGCGCTCGCCTGGGAGAGGGCAGCGGGCCGGCCCGACATCGTGCCTCGGTGAAGCGGGAGACCGAATCCAGCTGAGCTCCGGAGGCAGTACGAGCCCTTGCCGAGAGTTGATGCCGGGCAAGTCGTGCCCGTTTTGCTTTTCTTTCTTTCCTGTGCAAAAAGAAGGTAGTCTGGTGCCCCACGGGGGCGTGTTGAACTGTTGTTGTTTAATTGGCGTGCTGTTTCTACTGTTTGTGCGCTATGTTTTCGTTCTGTGTGTTTATGCGTGGAAATTACTTAGCTTGGGGGGGGGGGCTCGTTGCGGTCCTCTCCTCCCGATGCTAGGGCCTCGTCGTGCGCCTTGTGTCCTGCAGGGGTTAGTCAGTAGGGATAGTCTCCAACCATGGTAGCGGGGATGACCAACCCAAGTCCCGTGATTGTGTCGCGATGCCCGTGGGGCACGACTGGGAGGAGTGCTCCCGCGGCGGACTCGGATAGGGAAGTTCCAAATCACCGGGGCAGAAAACACTCGCGAGGGTGCCCATGTTCCTCCCTCGTGAGACTTTGCGCGAGAGAAAACAAAGCAAACAAGTGAAAATGGACGAAGGGTCACGAGCTGAAACGGTAACAGCTTCAGTAAAACTTCAAATAGAAAAAAACAAGCCAACTGCGAAAAGCAAATGAAAGAAGCCGCGTCCGGCACCTAATCTAGTCTTTGACGTCTTCTCACCAGCGTGGAGCTAAGTGCTGCCACTGGCATGGGTGGGAGCCCCCGAGGCCCGAGGGCGGCACTCCGGAGACTCCGGGGCGTGTAAAGCCCCACTCATTATTACGTGAGAGTGTCACGGGCGGCGAGCTTCACAGGCGTTTGCCTTCTTCACAGGCATCGGGCCTTTTCCCAAACGCAACAACTTCACAGGCATTCGCCTTCTTCACAGGCACCGGGCCTTTTCCAAAACGCGGCAACTTCATAGGCATTCGCCTTTTTCACAGGCACCGGGCCTTTTCCAAAACGCAGAAACTTCACAGGCATTCGCCTTCTTCACAGGCACCGGGCCTTTTCCAAAACGCAGCAACTTCACAGGCACCGGGCCTTTTCCAAAACGCAGCAACTTCACAGGCATTCGCCTTCTTCACAGGCACCGGGCCTTTTTCAGGGGTAAAATCTTCGGAGGTGTTGAATGTTCCATGCGTTCTGGACAGGCGCGCGGAGCCGGGCCTGGAAACATGAACAACCTTGAATGGGCCCTCCCACATGGGAGAGAGCTTATGCAGCCCCTCCCTGGAGAGAACCCGTCTGAGCACGAGGTCCCCTACCTCAAGAGTCCTGGGACGGATGTTGCGGCAGTGGTATCACCGCAGTGCTTGTTGGTACCTTGCTGCTCGTAGCGCGGCTTCTCGGCGATGCTCCTCCCCCAGCACGAGATCCGTCCCCCGCATGGCGTCCTGCTGCGCCTCGTCGAACGCCAGGACCCATGCGGAACGATGCCCGACCTCGTGAGGGAGAACGGCTTCAGCTCCATAAACCAGAAAGAACGGGGTCTCGCCAGACGGCTTGGTTGCGGTCGTGCGGATGGACCACAGCACGGATTGGAGCTCGTCATACCAGCCCCTGCCGCAGGCTTCTAGCTTCTTCTTGAAGGTTCTGGTTTTGAGGCCCCTTAGGACCTCCGTGTTGGCTCGCTCAGCCTGGCCGTTGCTCCGGGGGTGCGCCACCAAGGCGTAGCATATCTGTGTTCCGAGGTTAGCACAGTATGTTTTGAAGAGATTGCTGGTGAACTGCGAACCGTTGTCGGTGATAATGCGGTTAGGCACCCCAAATCGGCTCACGAGGCCCTTGATGAACTTGACTGCTGAGCCCGCGGGTATGGTGCGGACGGCTTCTACCTCGGCCCACTTGGTGAACTTCTCCACGGCGACGTAGAGGTAGCGGTAGCCCCCTGGCACCCGAGGGAACGGGCCCAGAATGTCTAGCACCCAAACTACAAATGGCCATGAGAGGGGTATGGTCTGTAGTCCCCCCGCTGGCTGGTGGATCTGCTTGGCGTGGAACTGGCAGGCCTCACAAGCCTTCACCAGCTCAACGGCGTCGTTGAGCGCTGTGGGCCAGTAGAACCCGCTGTGAAATGCCTTGCCAACCAGGGTGCGCGAGGATGAGTGGTGCCCAGAATCTCCGTCCTGTATGTCTGCCATCAGCTCCTTCCCTTGCTCTCTGGGAATGCAACGCAGGGACACATCGTTCGGCCGCCTTAGGTAGAGCTTCCCATCCTTGACGCTGTAGGCCGTGGCCTGCCGTGCCACGCGCTCCGGGTCCTCCTCCTTCTCCGGTAGAGTCCCTTGCGTCAAGTAGACCTTGAATTCTGCCATCCAGCATTCTTCCCGAGGCTCCAACGCCAGAAGCAGGCGTGCCCCCGAGGCCGGGCCGCAGGCCAGGGCTCCCGAGGCAGGTGGCTAAGTGTTGGGGAATGTTGCAGAAAATAAAATTTTTCCTACGGTTTCACCAAGATCCATCTATGAGTTCATCTAAGCAACGAGTGAAAGGAGAGATGCATCTACATACCACTTTGTAGATCGCGAGCGGAAGCGTTCAAAAGAACGGGGTTGAGGTAGTCGTTCACGTCGTGATCCTATCACCGGAGATCCTAGCGCCGAACGGACGGCACCTCCGCGTTCAACACACGTACGGTTAGCATGACGTCTCCTCCATCTTGATCCAGCAAGGGGGAAGGACAGGTTGATGATGATCCAGCAGCACAACGGCATGGTGGTGGATGCAGCAGAACTCCGGCAGGGCTTCGCCAAGCTGCTGTGGGAGGAGGACGAGGTGTAGCAGGGGGAGGGAGGCGCCAAGACACAGGGTGTGGCTGCCCTCCCCCCTGCCCTCCTTTATATAGGCCACCAGGGGGGCGCCGGCCCTGGGAGATCAATCTCCCAAGGGGGGCGGCAACCAAGGGGGGTGGAGTGCCCCCCAAGGCAAGTGGTGCGCCCCCACCTAGGGTTTCCAACCCTAGGCGTAGGGGGGCCCAAGGGGGGGCGCACCAGCCCACTAGGGGCTGGTTCCCCTCCCACTTCAGCCCACAGGCCCCTCCGGGATAGGTGGCCCCACCCGGTGGACCCCCGAGACCCTTCCGGTGGTCCCGGTACAATACCGGGTGACCCCAAAACTTTCCCGATGGCCGAAACAGCACTTCCTATATAGTTTTCTTTACCTCCGGACCATTCCGGAACTCCTCGTGACGTCCGGGATCTCATCCGGGACTCCGAACAACATTCATTTTGCTGCATACTCATATTCATACAACCCTAGCGTCACCGAACCTTAAGTGTGTAGACCCTACGGGTTCGGGAGACATGCAGACATGACTGAGACAGCTCTCCGGTCAATAACCAACAGCGGGATCTGAATACCCATGTTGGCTCCCACATACTCCTCGATGATCTCATCGGATGAACCACGATGTCGAGGGCTCAAGCAACCCTGTATACTATTCCCTTTGTCAAACGGTATGTTACTTGCCCAAGACTCGATCGTCGGTATCCCAATACCTCGTTCAGTCTCATTACCGGCAAGTCACTTTACTCGTACCGTAATGCATGATCCCATGACCAGACACTTGGTCACTTTGAGCTCATTATGATGATGCACTACCGAGTGGGCCCAGTGATACCTCTCCGTTATCCGGAGTGACAAATCCCAGTCTCGATCCGTGTCAACCCAACAGACACTTTCAGAGATACCTATAGTGCACCTTTATAGTCACCCAGTTACGTTGTGACGTTTGGTACACCCAAAGCACTCCTACGGTATTCGGGAGTTACATGATCTCATGGTCTAAGGAAGAGATACTTGACATTGGAAAAGCTCTAGCAAAACGAACTACACGATCTTGTGCTATGCTTAGGAATGGGTCTTGTCCATCACATCATTCTCCTAATGATGTGATCCCGTTGTCAACGACATCTAATGTCCATAGTCGGGAAACCATGACTATCTGTTGACCAACGAGCTAGTCAACTAGAGGCTTACTAGGGACGTATTGTGGTCTATGTATTCACACGTGTATTACGATTTCCGGATAATACAATTATAGCATGAATAAAAGACAATTATCATGAACAAGGAAATATAATAATAATACTTTTATTATTGCCTCTAGGGCATATTTCCAACAGTCTCCCACTTGCACTAGAGTCAATAATCTAGTTACATTGTGATGAATCGAACACCCATAGAGTTCTGGTGTTGATCATGTTTTGCTCGCGAGAGAGGTTTAGTCATCGGATCTGCGACATTCAGATCCGTATGTACTTTGCAAATATCTATGTCTCCATCTTGAACATTTTCACGGATGGAGTTGAAGCGACGCTTGATGTGCCTGGTCTTCTTGTGAAACCTGGGCTCCTTGGCAAGGGCAATAGCTCCAGTGTTGTCACAGAAGAGTTTGATCGTCCCCGACGCATTGGGTATGGCTCCTAGGTCGGTGATGAACTCCTTCACCCAAATTGCTTCATGCGCTGCCTCCGAGGCTGCCATGTACTCCGCTTCACATGTAGATCCCGCCACGACGCTCTGCTTGCAGCTGCACCAGCTTACTGCTCCACCATTCAACATATACACGTATCCGGTTTGTGACTTAGAGTCATCCAGATCTGTGTCGAAGCTAGCGTCGACGTAACCCTTTACGACGAGCTCTTCGTCAGCTCCATAGACGAGAAACATGTCCTTTGTCCTTTTCAGGTACTTCAGGATATTCTTGACCGCTGTCCAGTGTTCCTTGTCGGGATTACTTTGGTACCTTCCTACCAAACTTACGGCAAGGTTTACATCAGGTCTGGTACACAGCATGGCATACATAATAGATCCTATGGCTGAGGCATAGGGGATGACGCTCATCTCTTCTTTATCTTTTGCCGTGGTCGGGCATTGAGCCGAGCTCAATCTCACACCTTGCAGTACAGGCAAGAACCCTTTCTTGGACTGATCCATTTTGAACTTCTTCAAAATCTTATCAAGGTATGTGCTTTGTGAAAGACCTATGAGGCATCTCGATCTATCCCTATAGATCTTGATGCCCAATATGTAAGCAGCTTCTCCAAGGTCCTTCATTGAAAAACACTTATTCAAGTAGGCCTTAATGTTGTCCAAGAATTCTATATCATTTCCCATCAAAAGTATGTCATCTACATATAATATGAGAAATGCTACAGAGCTCCCACTCACTTTCTTGTAAACGCAGGCTTCTCCATAAGTCTGCATAAACCCAAACGCTTTGATCATCTCATCAAAGCGGATGTTCCAACTCCGAGATGCTTGCACCAGCCCATAAATGGATCGCTGGAGCTTGCACACTTTGTTAGCATTCTTAGGATCGACAAAACCTTCTGGCTGCATCATATATAGCTCTTCCTTAAGATAACCGTTAAGGAATGCCGTTTTGACGTCCATCTGCCATATCTCATAATCATAGTATGCGGCAATTGCTAGCATGATTCGGATGGACTTAAGCTTCGCTACGGGAGAGAAAGTCTCATCGTAGTCAATCCCTTGAACTTGCCGATAACCCTTAGCGACAAGTCGAGCTTTATAGATGGTGACATTACCATCCGCGTCCGTCTTCTTCTTAAAGATCCATTTGTTTTCTATCGCTCGCCAATCATTGGGCAAGTCAGTCAAAGTCCATACTTTGTTTTCATACATGGATTCTATCTCGGATTGCATGGCTTCTAGCCATTTGTTGGAATCTGGGCCCGCCATCGCTTCTTCATAGTTTGAAGGTTCACCGTTGTCTAACAACATGATTTCCAGGACAGGGTTGCCATACCACTCTGGTGTGGAACGTGTCCTTGTGGACCTACGAAGTTCAGTAGCAACTTGATCAGAAGTACCTTGATCATCATCATTAATTTCCTCTCCAGTCGGTGTAGGCACCACAGGAACATTTTCCTGAGCTGCACTACTTTCCGGTTCAAGAGGTAGTACTTCATCGAGTTCTACTTTCCTCCCACTCACTCCTTTCGAGAGAAACTCTTTTTCCAGAAAGGATCCGTTCTTGGCAACAAAGATCTTGCCCTCGGATCTTAAGTAGAAGGTATACCCAATGGTTTCCTTAGGGTATCCTATGAAGACGCATTTTACTGACTTGGGTTCGAGCTTTTCAGGTTGAAGTTTCTTGACATAAGCATCGCATCCCCAAACTTTTAGAAACGACAACTTAGGTTTCTTCCCAAACCATAATTCATACGATGTCATCTCAACGGATTTAGACGGTGCCCTATTTAAAGTGAATGTAGCTGTCTCTAGAGCGTATCCCCAAAATGATAGCGGTAAATCGGTAAGAGACATCATAGATCGCACCATATCCAATAGAGTGCGATTACGACATTCGGACACACCGTTACGCTGAGGTGTTCCAGGCGGCGTGAGTTGTGAAACGATTCCACATTTTCTTAAGTGTGTACCAAATTCGTGACTTAAATATTCTCCTCCACGATCCGATCGTAAGAATTTTATCTTTCGGTCACGTTGATTCTCTACTTCATTCTGAAATTCCTTGAACTTTTCAAAGGTCTCAGACTTGTGTTTCATCAAGTAGACATACCCATATCTACTCAAGTCATCAGTGAGAGTGAGAACATAACGATATCCTCCGCGAGCCTCAACGCTCATTGGACCGCACACATCGATATGTATGATTTCCAACAAGTTGGTTGCTCGCTCCATTGTTCCGGAGAATGGAGTCTTGGTCATTTTGCCCATGAGGCATGGTTCGCATGTGTCAAATGATTCATAATCGAGAGACTCTAAAAGCCCATCAGCATGGAGCTTCTTCATGCACTTGACACCAATGTGACCAAGGTGGCAGTGCCACAAGTATGTGGGACTATCGTTATCAACTTTACATCTTTTGGTATTCACGCTATGAATATGTGTAACATTACGTTCGAGATTCATTAAGAATAAACCATTGACCATCGGGGCATGACCATAAAACATATCTCTCATATAAATAGAACAACCATTATTCTCAGATTTAAATGAGTAGCCATCTCGTATCAAACGAGATCCAGATAAAATGTTCATGCTCAAACTTGGCACTAAATAACAATTATTGAGGTTCATAACTAATCCCGTGGGTAAATGTAGAGGTAGCGTGCCGACGGCGATCACATCGACCTTGGAACCATTCCCGACGCGCATCGTCACCTCGTCCTTCGCCAGTCTCCGCTTATTCCGCAGCTCCTGCTGTGAGTTACAAATGTGAGCAACAGCACCGGTATCAAATACCCAGGAGTTACTACGAGTACTGGTAAGGTACACATCAATTACATGTGTATCAAATATACCTTTAGTGTTGCCGGCCTTCTTGTCCGCTAAGTATTTGGGGCAGTTCCGCTTCCAGTGACCCTTCCCCTTGCAATAAAAGCACTCAGTCTCAGGCTTGGGTCCATTCTTTGACTTCTTCCCGGCAACTGGCTTACCGGGCGCGGCAACATCTTTGCCGTCCTTCTTGAAGTTCTTCTTACCCTTGCCCTTCTTGAACTTAGTGGTCTTATTGACCATCAACACTTGATGTTCTTTCTTGATTTCAACCTCTGCTGACTTTGGCATTGAGAATACTTCAGGAATGGTCTTCACCATCCCCTGCATATTGTAGTTCAATACAAAGCTCTTGTAGCTCGGTGGGAGCGACTGAAGGATTCTGTCGATGACCGCCTCGTCCAGGAGGTTGATCTCCAGCTGGGACAGGCGGTTGTGCAACCCAGACATTTTGAGTATGTGCTCATTGACAGAACTGTTTTCTCCATCTTACAACTATAGAACTTGTTGGAGACTTCATATCTCTCGACCTGGGCATGAGCTTGGAAAACCATTTTCAGCTCCTCGAACATCTCATATGCTCCGTGCTGGTCAAAACGCTTTTGGAGCCCCGGTTCTAAGCTATAAAGCATGCCGCACTGAACGAGGGAGTAATCATCAGCACGTGATTGCCAAGTGTTCATAACGTCTTGGTTCTCTGGGATGGGTGCTTCACCTAGCGGTGCATCTAGGACATAATCTTTCTTGGTTGCTATGAGGATGATCCTCAGGTTCCGGACCCAGTCCGAATAGTTGCTGCCATCATCTTTCAGTTTGGTTTTCTCTAGGAACGCGTTGAAGTTCATGTTGACATGAGCGTTAGCCATTTGATCTACAAGACATATTTTGCAAAAGTTTTAGACTAAGTTCATGATAATTAAGTTCATCTAATCAAATTATTTAATGAACTCCCACTCAGATTAGACATCCCTCTAGTCATCTAAGTGTTACACGATCCGAGTCGACTAGGCCGTGTCCGATCATCACGTGAGACGGACTAGTCATCATCGGTGAACATCTCCATGTTGATCGTATCTTCCATACGACTCATGTTCGACATTTTGGTCTCTGTGTTCCGAGGCCATGTCTGTACATGCTAGGCTCGTCAAGTTAACCCTAAGTGTTCTGCATGTGTAAATCTGTCTTACACCCATTGTATGTGAACGTAAGGATCTATCACACCCGATCATCACGTGGTGCTTCGAAACGACGAACTTTATCAACAGTGCACAGTTAGGGGGAACACTTTCTTGAAATTATTATAAGGGATCATCTTATTTACTACCGCCGTTCTAAGTAAACAAGATGCATAAAACATAATAAAGATCACATGCAATTATATAGTGATGACATGATATGGCCAATATCATATAGCTCCTTCGATCTCCATCTTCGGGGCTCCATGATCATCTTCGTCACCGGCATGACACCATGATCTCCATCATCATGATCTCCATCATCATGATCTCCATCATTGTGTCTTCATGAAGTTGTCACGCCAACGACTACTTCTACTTCTATGGCTAACGCGTTTAGCAATAAAGTAAAGTAATTTACATGGCGTTCTTCAATGACACGCAGGTCATACAAAAATAAAGACAACTCCTATGGCTCCTGCCGGTTGTCATACTCATCGACATGCAAGTCGTGATTCTTATTACAAGAAGATGATCTCATACATCACAATATATCATTCATCATACATCACAACTTCTGGCCATATCACATCACATGACAATTGCTGCAAAAATAAGTTAGACGTCCTCTAATTGTTGTTGCATCTTTTACGTGGCTGCAATTGGGTTCTAGCAAGAACGTTTTCTTACCTACGAATAACCACAACGTGATTTCGTCAACTTCTATTTACCCTTCATAAGGACCCTTTTCATCTAATCCGCTCCAACTAAAGTAGGAGAGACAGACACCCGCTAGCCACCTTATGCAACTAGTGCATGTCAGTCGGTGGAACCTGTCTCACGTAAGCGTACGTGTAAGGTCGATCCGGGCCGCTTCATCCCACAATACCGCTGAAGTAAGAAAAGACTAGTAGTGGTAAGCAAGTTGACAAGATCTACGCCCACAACAAATTTGTGTCCTACTCGTGCAATAGAGAACTACGCATAGACCTAGCTCTGATACCACTGTTGGGGAACGTTGCAGAAAATAAATTTTTTCCTATGGTTTCACCAAGATCCATCTATGAGTTCATCTAAGCAACGAGTGAAAGGAGAGATGCATCTACATACCACTTTGTAGATCGCGAGCGGAAGCATTCAAAAGAACGGGGTTGAGGTAGTCATTCACGTCGTGATCCTATCACCGGAGATCCTAGCGCCGAACGGACGGCACCTCCGCGTTCAACACACGTACGATCAGCGTGACATCTCCTCCATCTTGATCCAGCAAGGGGGAAGGAGAGGTTGATGATGATCCAGCAGCACGACGGCGTGGTGGTGGATGCAACAGAACTCCGGCAGGGCTTCGCCAAGCTGCTGCGGGAGGAGGACGAGGTGTAGCAGGGGGAGGGAGGCGCCAAGACACAGGGTGTGGCTGCCCTCCCCCTGCCCTCCTTTATATAGGCCCCCAGGGGGGGCGCCGGCCCTCGGAGATCAATCTCCCAAGGGAGGGCGGCGGCCAAGGGGGGTGGAGTGCCCCCCAAGGCAAGTGGTGCGCCCCCCACCTAGGGTTTCCAACCCTAGGCGCAGTGGGGCCCAAGGGGGGGTGCACCAGCCCACTAGGGGCTGGTTCCCCTCCCACTTCAGCCCACGGGGCCCTCTGGGGTAGGTGGCCCCACCCGGTGGACCCCCGGGACCCTTTCGGTGGTCCCGGTACAATACCGAGTGACCCCAAAACTTTCCCGATGGCCGAAACAGCACTTCCTATATAGTTTTCTTTACCTCCGGACCATTCCGGAACTCCTCGTGATGTCCGGGATCTCATCCGGGACTCCGAACAACATTCAGTTTGCTGCATACTCATATTCATACAACCCTAGCGTCACTGAACCTTAAGTGTGTAGACCCTACGGGTTCGGGAGACATGCAGACATGACCGAGATAGCTCTCCGGTCAATAACCAACAGCGGGATCTGGATACCCATGTTGGCTCCCACATACTCCTCAATGATATCATTGGATGAACCACGATGTCGAGGGTTCAAGCAACCCCGTATACTATTCCCTCTGTCAGACGGTATGTTACTTGCCCGAGACTCGATTGTCGGTATCCCAATACCTCGTTCAGTCTCGTTACCGCAAGTCACTTTACTCGTACCGTAATGCATGATCCCGTGACGAGACACTTGGTCACTTTGAGCTCATTATGATGATGCACTATCGAGTGGGCCCAGTGATACCTCTCCGTTATCCAGAGTGACAAATCCCAGTCTCGATCCGTGTCAACCCAACATACACTTTCGGAGATACCTGTAGTGCACCTTTATAGTCACCCAGTTACGTTGTGACGTTTGGTACACCCAAAGCACTCCTACGGTATCCGGGAGTTACACGATCTCATGGTCTAAGGAAGAGATACTTGACATTGGAAAAGCTCTAGCAAAACGAACTACACGATCTTGTGCTATGCTTAGGAATGGGTCTTGTCCATCACATCATTCTCCTAATGATGTGATCCCGTTGTCAACGACATCTAATGTCCATAGTCAGGAAACTATGACTATCTGTTGACCAACGATCTAGTCAACTAGAGGCTTACTAGGGACGTATTGTGGTCTATGTATTCACACGTGTATTACGATTTCCGGATAACACAATTATAGCATGAATAAAAGACAATTATCATGAACAAGGAAATATAATAATAATACTTTTATTATTGCCTCTAGGGCATATTTCCAACACTGAGGGAGTTCCTCCCTAGGCTGCACCGTGCTTGATAACGTCGGCGCCGCCGAGGGTTTGAAGAGCCGCTCCTCGAAGACGCCCGACTCCTGAGGTAGCCGCCTAGATGCTCTCTTGGCGATGTCATCAGCCTCCTGATTGGTACCGTGAGGCAGATGCTACAACTCCAGCCCCCAAAATTGTTTCTCCATCTTGCGGACCTCAGCGAGGTACGCTTCCATATGCTCATCCTTTGGCTCGTACACTTTGTTGGAGAAGTTGACGAGGAGTTGCGAGTCACCTTTGATGGTGATTCGCTTTACTCCCAAGGCGATGGCTGCCCTCAAGCCCATTATCAGGCCCTCATATTCTGCTATGTTGTTGGAGACCTTCTCCCCATGCTGGAAACAGAGCTGCACGACATAGTAAAGCTTGTCTTGAGTGGGGGATATGAGCACTGCACTAGCCCCTGCACCCTGCCACGCGAATGCTCCGTCGAAGTACATCACCCAACCATCCAGCGCTTGACTCCCCGGGGAGAGTGACCGGTCCTCGCCCAGTTTGAGCCCTGGCGCCTCTGTCCATTCTGCAACGAAATCCGCGAGCGCAGCCCCCTTAATGACCCTGGTAGTGCTGAATTCTAGCTGGAATGCTTGCAGTTCGATGTTCCATTCAACAACCCTCCCCGCTGAATTGGGGCTCCTGAGCACCCTTTTCAGGGGATAGGCTGAGACGACCTTGACGGGATGGACTTGAAAGTAGTGCCGCAGCTTGCGCGAGGCTACCAACAGTGCAAGGAGTAGCTTCTGAGGCATTGGGTACCGCGCCCTTGCATCCCGCAGCATCGTACTAACGAAGTACACCAGATGCTCGACGAGATTGAGGGCGCTGGCGTGGCCTGCATCCTCTGGAGGCCGGGGCGCCTCCTGGGGCGGCGCGACTCTCAGGCCTTGGTCGCCTGAAGGAGCCTCCTCTGCTCCTGGTGCGCTCTCTTGGCGGGGCTGATCTTTCTCTGCTGCGGTCGTGGCCTCTACGAGGCCTTCCGTGCCCTGTTCTGCCTCGACCGGGGTGAGACAGCGGCCGAGGCCTGACGCTCCTTTCGGACTGTTACCAGGGCTGCGCTAGCGGAATAACGGGTGGCTGCAAGGTAGAGCACCAGGGGCTCCCGAGGGCGAGGGGCCACCATCACCGGGGGGCTGGTTAGGTACCTCTTGAGGTCTTGGAATGCTTTGTCGGCCTCTTTAGTCCATTCGAAGGGGCCTTTCCTCTTCATCAGCTTGAAGAAAGGCAGCGCCCGCTCTCCCAGCTTGGGGATGTAACGCCCTAATGCGGTTATGCGCCCAGTGAGCTTTTGCATTTCCTTGAGGCTCTTTGGCGGACTCATGTCCTCGACTGCCTTGACCTTCTCTGGGTTAGCCTCAATGCCTCTGTGTGATACGAGGAAGCCTAGGAGCTTGCCCGAGGGGACTCCAAATACACACTTCTCTGGGTTGAGCCGCGGGTCCACTTCGCTGAGGCTCACGAAGGTTTCCTCCAGGTCCTGTATCAGGGTCTTCGCCTCCCGAGACTTCATCACAATGTCATCCACGTAAGCTTCAGCGTTCCTCCCAAGCTGTCGCCCAGAGCGATGTGCATCAACCGCTGGAAGGTTGTGCCTGCATTGCGCAACCCGAACGGCATGCAGGTGTAGCAGTATACTATACATGGGGTTAGGAAGGCTGTCTCCTCCACGTCCTCCACCGCCATTTTGATCTGATGATAGCCCGAGAAGGCATTCAGGAAGCACAGTAGGTCACACTCGGCGGTGGAGTCAACGATCTGGTCGATGCGAGGAAGTGGGAATGGATCCTGCGGGCAGGCTTTGTTGAGGTTGGTGAAGTCGACACACATGCGTTCCTTTCCCCCCTTCTTTGGCACGACGACAGGGTTGGCCAGCCAATCTGGGTAGCGAACCTCGCGGATGACCCCTGCTGCTTCTAACTTGCGGGTTTCTTGGACGATGAAGGCCTGCTTCTCCGTGGACTGCCGCCATGACTTCTACTTCACATGGTGCATGTTGGGACACACGTTGAGATGGTGCTGAATTACATCCCTCGGCACTCCTGCTAGCTGATTAGGTTCCCACGCAAACACCTTCATGTTCGCGCGCAGGAAACTGACCAGGGCCTCCTCTTGCTCATGCTCGAGGTTGGTGCCAATCATGAAGGTAGCCCCGGTGGGCTCACACTCGTCGACCGGTACCTGCTTGGTCTCTGCCTTGTCTTGGCTAAACAACTGCTTCTTCTTGGCCGGCGCAGCCCTTTTGGGCTCGGGGACGGCTGAGCCGGCGGGCTGCGCCACCGCCACAGTCTTGAAGGAAAGCTTGAGCGCTTGCAATGCATCCCCGGTGTCTCCAGACACGGTGAGGACGCAGCTACTCACGGGCATCTTCATGAGGTTGTACGCTGGGTGAGTTGCGGCCATGAATCGGGCTAGTGCCGGGTAGCCGAGGATGGCGTTGTATGGGAGGCTGATGGGAGCGATGCCGAAGTCGATTAGCTCCGTGCGGAAGTTGTCGTAGGTGCCGAAGGTCACCGGGAGGCGGATCTGTCCCAGGGAGCCGGTGGAACCGCCTCCAACGCCCAAGAAGGGCCTGCTAGGCTGAAGCCGCTCCGGCGGTACATGGAGGAGGCTGAAGGCTTCCACCGAGAGCATGCTGAGGCCAGCACCACCGTCGATGAGGGTCCTGGTGACGGCCACCTGGCAGATGGTGGGGGTGCACAGCATTGGGAGCGCGCCCGAGCAGGCTAGTTGGAGGGCTGATCATCCGAGCTGAAGGCCAGATCGGCTTTAGGCGCCGGCCAACCTGTAGGAGCCCCATGTTGCACGGAAGCAGCGCCTATCTGGCGGACGAATGGCTTGATGTGGCGGCCTGAAGGTGGCGCCTGCGAGCCACCTAGGAGAGCTGCGATGACCGGGGGCGCCGGTGCAGCATACTGGGCGAGGAAGAGGCCGCGCAGCTCCCCCCAAGAGGCCACGGAAGCCGTTGGCAGGTGGAGCAGCCACATGCGCGGGACGCCAGTGAGGGCCATGGGAAACCAGTTAGCCATGACCCTGTCGTCGCCCCCGGCCTTGAGGACGGCCTCCTCGTACGCCAGCAGGAAAGCCAGCGGATCGGCCGTGCCGTTGTAGCGCGGTGGCATCTCCGGCTTGAACTTGTTCGGCCACTGCACCCGCCGCAAGGCGGGGGCCAAGGCTCGGAGCCCCATGGGCCCCGTGCTGGCGCTGGCAACCGGAGCGGGCGGTGCGTTGCCCATCATGAGGGCGAAGCGTGGTGTTGGCGGAGAGCGGGTCGGTGGAAGGGAAAGCTCCGGCGTACCCCTACCTAGCGCGCCAAATGTCGGATTTCGGGTTCCGGCAGACCCTCAAGGTTCGAACTCTGGGGTGCGCGCGGAGATCACACCTCCTACCTACTCATGTCTCGTCGCCTCACAAGGATCTAAACTACACGAAGAACAACACAAGGGACACGAGGTTTATACTAGTTCGGGCCACCATTGTGGTGTAATACCCTACTCTAGTTTGTGGCGTGGTGGATTACCTCAGGGGCTGATGATGAACAATACAAGGGAAGAACTGCCTCGCAAGGGGAGGAGTTCTTGTGGAGGTGATGCCTCTTTGGAAGGATTGAATCTGGATCCCTTTCTTCTGTGGTGGCTAGCCCTATTTATAGAGCGAGGCCCTGGTCCTCTTCCCAAATATTGAGCGGGAAGGGCGCCAACAATTGGCCATTTTGAAGGGGAACATCTAGTACACTTATCCTGGCTAAAGTCGGTTCTCGCCTACCAAAGACTCTGACGGTGACGCCGACTTGGGCTCCACGATAACCTCCATCCTGCCGTTCTGCTGGTCTTAGTCTCGTTGCACCGAAATGGTTGCCTTTGCTTGATACTCTCGCCTGCGCTTGCCCCCTTTGCACCAAAGGGGAAACAAGGACTCTGCGCAGGCCGACGCCCGGCCGCCTGGCGCCCGCCTGGCTTCGGTCGTCATGGCTTGCGTCACGGGCACCTTGTGAGGTATCCTGCCTTGATCTCTCCGCCTCCTCGCGAGCCAGCCTGACGAGGTTGTGCCTGAGGAAGCTTCCTGTCGTCCGCCCCGCGAGGCTTGGCCCCTCGCGAGGGTCTTGAGCATGTGTTGATGAAGATGGGCCGTACCGGGCCACTCCTTGAGCCACGCCGTAGGCCGCAGGCAGGCAAGTCTGGGTACCCCCGTTCCTAGAACACCGACAGTCCTGGCTGTCTACCATAGATTTGCAGTTTCTTCCTAACTGAACCATGCAATATATTCCACATTGATGCCAATTTACATCATCATCTGATGGATCATCATCCGTCTTTGAGTAACAAGCAAATGTTGTTCTTCCGAATTATCCACATCTTCACCCTTATCAGACTGCTGGCCACCCAAGTCTTCAGGCTTCAGCATCTATGTGCATGACACAATTGTCATCGATAGGATTTACAAGATGCTTATCTTTCCATTGGTAAAAGAAAGTAAAGAGGTACAGAGGCGTCCCGAGCTGCGTACACTGGCAGGCACAATTAAAGGTGCATGAGCAAAAGACAGGGGTTGACCTATATTAATCTCATCCAAATCTATCTTTTTTTTTGCGGGTCAGGCAAAATCTATCTCAACTGTAGATACTTTGATGGATGCATCGGAAATCCCTCCCAGCATGCAGTTGAAGAGAGAGAATTTCAGAATCTGATATTTGATTGCTTTAGGAGGAAACTGGTGTTATGTTAGCTAAGCCAGCAGACATAACGTCATTAGGGTGGAAATAAGGAAAGAGACCTCCTACTTGATGCCCATTGGCGTCAAATAGTCGAGTTCGCGCCTGAAGCGATGCGCAACGGGCATGGCCAGGTTGCCGAGCTCACTTGTTGTTTTTTCTCCGAAAAGAAAGTTGTTTGATTTATTTACAGAACTAAATATTTTAAAACCTATTAATAATAAAAAATATATTTAAAAAATGTTCCTCGCATATTGAAAAATATTCAGTAATAAATGTTTAATATATTTTGTGATAATAGTCATGTATAAATAAATAGATTTACAGGAGTAAACAAAAATCAAAGGAAAAAACAAAAAGAAGACAAAAATGAAAATAAAAACCTACCAAAAACCAAAGGAACCGTAATAAAATAAAAAGGATAAGAAAAACCATCGGAAGTAATAAAATAAAAAGGATAATAAAAACCGTTGGAGACCCAAAAAAACAAAAATACCAGAAAAAGAAAATTCAGTAAAACTGGAGCCTCAGAACAATAACTGGACCGGGCCAAGAGCTAGTGCTACACGCGTTGGGGCGACTATTTGACGGATGTGAGCGTTCGAAAAGTAATTATTGGGAAATAAATAATTTGAGAGGAAATTACTGGAAAGCATTAATCCTTTATTAGGAGACCCTAATTGTAACGTTAAGAGGAAAGTAGCCAAGACCCAGGGTCGGTTTGGTTTGTGGCTTGCCCCTGTTGCCTGGAACTTTTGTGTTGCATGGCGTATACGCGGAATTTTCCTTCCTGATTAGGCTAGTGCAGATACGAAGCATTTGGTTTGGTCCCTGGCCTGGTAAAGCCTCAACGTCCTATCACGGTGGACCTATTTTTTTAGTTCAACATTCATCCAGGCTGCTATTTAGCATCTGGCCGCGTGCCCAGGCGTCGGAACGAGGTGGCCTGGCCAGGCTAATTACAACTAGCAGGTAGAAGGCGCCGGCGCCGCGACCGTGATTGAGCCCGTGCGTATGTGTTTGTTTTTTCTATTTTGAAATAAGAGAAGGGGTGGTGGTAGTACAGAGGTCGAGCTGATTGCAGACGCTATTCTTATTTCATACATCAAGGGGGGAAAGTACATCCAAATGAAGTAATTTATAATTCTGCATGATACATTTAACAAAAAATAAGATGTTAATGTATGAGGTCCGCCCCTTACGGTGGCGGTTGGCGTAAATCTCGGTGTGGCGATTGGGAGGCGATCCCGTCCGCGCTAGGGTTCCCTGGAACGTGGGCGGCTTCGATCCCTGCCCGATGCCATCACGCCTAGATCGAAGCCATCAAACACCAATCCGTTCCTTCCACCATAAGCCCTGTAGTTCATCGGTTCTACTGCTAGGGTTTTTTCCTGTAGGTTGGCGCAGAGGGGAGTAGAAGGAGATGGAGGATGTAGAGGGGCTCATGAAGGGCTTGAAACTATCGGCGGCGGAGCGGAGAGGTCTGAAGATCGGGCAGTCAGAGAAGGGGAAGGAGAGTGAATGGGCGCCGGTTGATCCACAAGCTGTGGGTAAATTACTATCGGAGAAGCCGGCTCCTGCAAGTGCGGTGGGACAAACGTTGGGGAGAATCTGGTGCCCTATCAAGGGGCTTGATTGTAGGGAGCTGGAGACAAATGTGTTCCTTTTCACGTACCGTCAAGCATTGGGATGGAGGAGGGCCCTGGAGGATGGACCGTGGTGGTTCGATAAAGAGTTGCTTGTTATGGAGGAGTTTGATCCAGAGAAGACGGTCGACGAGTACGAGTTCAATCTGATCCCCATGTGGATTCGTGTATTTGGCCTGCCTCTCGGATACATGAACAGGGCGACAGGAGAGCGCATTGGGGCTGACTTTCATGATCTGGTTGAAGTGGATGTACGGCATGATGGAAAGGCGGTGGGGAAGTTTTTGCGTGTGAAGGTTAAGCTTGATATTAAAGAACCCTTGATGAGAGGTTTTGTGCTTGACAGAGGGGAAAAGAAAGGGAAGGACGACGCGGAGGAGATGGAGGTAATAGGAGAGACTAAGAAGAAGAAGAAGAAAGAGATGTTGTGGTGTCGATTTGAGTACGAATACATGCCGGATTTTTGCTATACTTGTGGTGTGATAGGGCACGGTGAGAAAGACTGCAGTAGTAAACCTATCAGAGGAGAGGCGCCCCAGTTTTGGCGCATGGATGAGAGCGGAGGACCGCAAATTGGGAGAGGGAGGATGGCAGGGGAAGGGTCATGAGTTGCGCGGAGGTAGTGTCAGTAGGAGCTGGAGTGGAGGGAGGGGAGGCACTCGCTACCAGTCCATGGGGAGTAGGGGACACCATGCCTGGGGTAGAGGCTCAGGTAGCTCGGGGAGTGACGGCCCATCATGGAGGAAGGAAGAACCAGTGTCTAAGAGAGGTGACAAGATCTTGGGAGGAGGGGAACAGGAGGTGACGAGTCCCTTAAAGATCACAGAGAGGGAAGATATAGCAAGGAACTGTACGGCTGCAAAGTCCCTTCAATTTTCTCCAGCATCTGTTACAAGTTCGGGAAGCTTGGAAGGAAAGGAGAGTGGATGCAGAAGTGAAGAAGGAGGAACAATTGGCATCACCAATGGTGATGAGACAGTCGAGAGAGCAAGGGGTGGAGGACTGGGCACCATTAACATTATCAAGGAGACAGATGAGGAGGGGGAGGGAAGAAAGGGAGACCCAGTGGCTGTAAATGGAGGTTATCAGGGGGGCAAGAAGTTTCGGAGGAAGCACCGTGAGCCAAGAGCACAAGTGGGGTTAGAGGTCAAGTTGGGCAAAAGGAGCAGAGATGATATGGACATCGATGCCAACAATGGTGTAAAGAAGAGTAGAACTATCAATGAAACGAACAGTGGTGAAGAGCAGCGAGAGGGCATCCCCTCTACAGATAACATGGGCAGGGTCAACACAACAGCGATATCGGCAGGGCTGCAGGAGCAGTCCCGCCGGGCACAATGAAAATCATCAGCTAGAACTGCCGGGGTCTCGGGAATGGCCCGGCAGTTCGAAATCTCCTCAAAATGGGGAGGGTGGAGGAGCCTGATGTGCTGTTTTTAGCGGAGACAAGATTGACGGAGAGGGAGTTGGATAGTCTAAGGTGGTTGCTGGGGCTGGTTCATTTACTTGCTTGGGATCCGGAGGGCAGAAGTAGAGGCATTGCGTTGTTCTGGAGGAGGGGCGTGGAGCTGGATCTTCGATCTTATGGAAGGAGGCATGTAGATGTTTACATTACGAATGAGGGAGGATTAGTGTGGAGGTTCACCGGGGTGTATGGAGAATCGGTCTGGGAAAGGAAGAAGGAGACATGGCGCACACTCAAACTTCTAGGTCAACAACATCAAGATGGGAGGCCGTGGTTATGTGTTGGGGATTTTAACAAAATACTAACTTGTGATGAAAAGGTGGGCGGGGTGCCAAGACCACAATCTTACATGGACGGTTTTCATGAAGCCCTGGTTAGTTGTGACCTAAATGACGTTGGTTTTGAGGGAGATAAATTCACGTGGAGAAATCACAGCACGAGTTTAGAGGACTATATTTGTGAACGGCTGGATTGGGCAACCGCGAATGCTTTCTGGTGTGAAGTGTTTCCAGAGTTCTCAGTCCTTAATGGAAATCCACGCCACTCCAATCATAGACCTGTGATTGTGTGTACGCAAGGAGATGCGAAGAACAGAACAGAGAGGGACCGAAGTTTTAAATTTGAAGCTTGGTGGCTCAAAGAGGATGGGTGTAGCGAAGTAATCCAACAGGTGTGGGAGGAAAGCTGGGGAGCAGGGGAGGGAGGAGTAGCAGGCGCTATGGGCAAGGTGGCGGGCAGGGTGAAGAGGTGGCATAAAGAAGTTGCAGGAGAGTTGGAGGGGCGGCTTAGAAATGCCCGGTATGAGCTTGAACGGTGTATGAGGGAGCAAGTTTCGGAACGTAAGGTCAGGGAGGAGGCAAGATTGCGGGGAGTTGTGCGAGACTTGGAGGATAAAAAGAATATCAAGGCGAAGCAACATACACACATAACATGGCTGAAGGATGGGAATAGGAGTACGAGATATTTTATGGCATATGCTTCAGCGAGGAAGAAGGCTAATAGATTGAAGGAGTTGAAGAGGGAGGATGGATCTGTAGTGAAGGAAGGAGAGGGTTTATCTGACTATGTCTGCTCTTTTTTTTCAGGATCTATTCACCTCAAATAGTGGTGCCAGTTTGGCTGATCTTATTGAGAAAGTAGAGCCAAGGGTCACTAATGCCATGCAGGATATGCTTAATGCTGAATTTTCCAGAGAGGAAATCAAGGCCGCTCTTGATCATATAGGCGATCTCAAGGCTCCGGGACCGGACGGGATGCCGTCTATTGTCTATAAGAAGCACTGGCACTTTATGGGGGACAAGATTGTGGATGAGGTCCTTGCCGTGCTGAATGGTGGTCAGATTCCGTCAGGTTGGAATGATACCGTAGTTGTGCTCATACCAAAGGTCAAAAACCCAAACAGGATAAAAGACTTGCGGCCAATCTCTTTGTGTAATGTCCTGTATAAGTTAATCTCTAAAGTGATTGCCAATCGCCTTAAGATCATCATGCCTTCACTCATCTCTAAAAACCAGAGTGCGTTCATCCCGGGGCGGCTTATCACCGATAATGTTCTGGTGGCCTATGAACTGACGCACTTTCTCATGAACAAGAAGAAGGGAAAGGAGGGATACACCGCAGTCAAGGCGGATATGAGCAAAGCATACGACCGCGTTGAATGGAGTTTTTTGCAAGCAATGCTCCAAAAGTAGGGCTTCAACACACAGTGGGTCAACCTCATTATGAAGTGTGTGACAATGGTCCAATATCAAATTAAGGTAAACGGTCAGCTCACGAAGCAGTTCTGCCCGTCCAGGGGTCTTCGGCAAGGTGATCCAACCTCCCCCTATTTATTTGCAATTTGTGCCGAAGGTTTATCAGCTTTGCTCCATGCGGCAGAAAGAGAAGGCAAAATAAGTGGTGTCAAGATATGCCCAGCAGCGTCGGTGGTCTCACACCTGTTCTTTGCGGATGACTCTGTAATTCTGATGAAATCAAATCAACAGGAAGCTGCAGCTCTAAGAGAGATCCTCGACATCTATGAGCAGTGCTCCGGACAGTGTATCAACATGGAAAAGTCTGCTTTAATGTTTAGTCCCAATACTATCACGAAGGCAAGGGATGTAGTTAAGAACACACTGCAGATTAGGAGTGAGGATTGGAAGGAGAAGTACCTTGGGCTGCCGGTCCATGTTGGGCGGTCCAGGAATAGAGCGTTCACTTTCATCAAAGGGGCTTTAGCGGGGCGCATCTATGGGTGGAAGGAGAAGCTTATTGCCAATGTGGGTAAAGAAACTCTAGTCACGGCGGTGGCGCAGGCCATACCCACGTTTGCCATGTCGTGCTTCGACCTAACCAAGAGCTTCTGCCATGAACTAAGCGCCCTAATTGGTAACTACTGGTGGAGCCAACAAGATAAGGAGAACACAGTTCACTGGATTGGATGGGAGAAACTAGTAAAGCCAAAGGCGCAAGGGGGTTTAGGCTTTCGTGATATGCATAGTTTCAACATGGCAATGCTCTCGAGACAGGCCTGGAGGCTCATTCAAAATCCAGACACGTTACACGCCTGGGTTCTCAAAGCCCGTTACTTCCCGAACTGTCATGTGCTGAAGGCTGAGGCACGCGATGGTATCTCATATGCATGGAGGAGTTTGCTGAAAGGGCTTGACCTAGTCCGCGAAGGTTACATTTGGCGCATTGGCGACGGCGACAGTTTTAACATATGGGAAGACCCTTGGATCCCAAGGCCATGGTCACGGAGAGTTCTAACCCCAAGAGGAAATACTCTGATGCAGAAAGTTAGTGAACTGATGGACCCGGCCATGGGGCAATGGGATGATCGTCTTGTGCGGGACACCTTCTGTGCGGAGGATGCAAGGCATATCCTACAGATGCCACTTCGAGAGGGTGTGCATGACTTTGTGGCATGGCAATTTGACAGCAAAGGTATTCATTCTGTGAAGAGTGCCTACAAACTACAGATGGATCTGAAATCAATGAGGAAGAATGGCGGGGCGGGAATGAGCTCTGCGGAAGTGGGCAACCTGAATATATGTACAGATGATTCTTGGAAAAGGATATGGAAGTTACCATGCCCGAGAATGGTCCAGATGTTTACATGGAGACTGAGGCATGAGTCTTTAGCCTTGCTAACAAACATGCAGAGGCGAGGCCCTGCGGTGGAGGGAACGAAATGCTTTTTCTGCGGACGAGCGGATGAAGATGGAGGACACTTGTTCATCAAGTGCAAAGCCGTTAAGGAGGTATGGAGGGATCTATCCTTAGAAAATGAAAGATGGGAGCTGGAAGCAATCTCATCTGTGCATGCTATGTTGGACTACTTATGGGGGATAGATACCCTAAAACGCATGCAAATCCTGACGTTTTGGTGGATATGGTGGAGTGCAAGGAATAAACGGAGGAAGGGGGAACTGGTGATGCCTGCGGCTGAGATTGCGAGAAGAACACAAAGCTACACACTTGAGTACATGCAAGTATATCTCCCGGTTCCTAAGGCACAGATGACTGATCTATGGAGGCCTCCTGAGGGAGACATGGTGAAGGTTAACATCGATGGATCCTTTGTCCCAGGAGAAAACCATGCAGGGTGGGGAGCAGTGGCAAGGACAAGCGATGGCGTCGTGGTGGGCGCGCGGGCTGGTCGACAAGAGCTCATCCAAGATGCTTTTGCGGCCGAAGTAATGGCTTTTTCAAACGCAGTCTCTTTTGCAGCCGATCTGGGGATCACCCAAGTGGAGTTTGAGACGGAATCTCAGCTTTTGGCAGAAGCAATGGACGTGCGCACGGTCGATTCTTCGGCGTATGCTCTAGTGATTGAGGATACTAAATACCAGCTCAAATTGTGGTTCTCTAAATTTGTAATAAAATGGTGTAGGCGGAGTGCAAACTCCGCGGCCCATGAACTAGCAGGCCTCGGCCGTATGTGTCTTCCAAACTCGGCGGTCGAGTGGGAGTATGTACCCGCCCAAGTGGCGGTTTGTGTTACGGGTGATTTACCCGAACACCGTTAAGTTATAAAGCTTTGCTTTAATTTCAAAAATAAATAAGTTAAGATTTAACTAAATCTATTCAAACCATCGTCGTTATTATTTTTTCTAAAATAAGCATAGCATATGGGACTGAGCATTTAACAACTTTCTACATGTTCTTTCTCTATCTATCTGTCTGCATATAAGTTAATATGGAATATCATTGGAAGCAAATGGATTATTTCTATGTAGAGAATAGCCCCTCACGGGAATCACAAGGACAACCATTCATATTCTTATCTAATTGTGTGTATTATGAAAATGCTAGCTCGAACAGTCAGAGCTTCTTAGTGAACATGTGAGCAAGCTCCTGGATAATAAAAAATTGAAATAGGACTTCCAGAAAGTATGATCTTGCTATTGCAATTGTAGTTGTTCAATACCTTTTTGGACTATGAATATACTCCATGGTTCAGCTTATAGAGACAAAATATTAATGGTAATCTTATGAGAAGCCAACTTGCTTGGTAAGAATGATCAATAAGCTACACAAAAAAATGCACTTTGTCATTTGAAAATGAAAATAGAAAAAATTGGGCAATCACCATGAACCCAAAAAAAACACCTACGTTTCATTGTCTTCCTCTGAATTTCTATCAATCAGTTGCTTTCTCTTAATGAACATATGCAAATCGCAACTATGAGATGACACAAATGAACTCATGTCCCTGGTTGTCGCCAACGGGAAGGGCCTCGTGTGTGACAATGTCGTGGGCTCATCCACGCGTATAGTTGTGCGTGTGCTGAGCAGTGAGGCCACGACCGTTAGTTATACTGGGGTCGTGCTTGGTGAGATCAGCATCAACGGCCATTGACTAGTGGCACCACCATTGCTCGATCTGGACCCAAGTCGCTAGCCACGGATCGTGTGGCTAAGGAGGTGGAGAAGGATAGGTGTACGCTACCGGTGCTCCGGGGGAACGCGCGACATTGATGGCGTGGTCCGCGATGAGTTTGTGTGTGTGTGGACTGCAACTGGAAAGTCGAAGAAAAAGTTTTGAATCGGGAGAAGGACTCTCGAGAGATAAAGCAAAGCGGTGAGTGGACATGCATCTTTTGTTTGGGTCGGTTGGCTGGCTTAAAGAAAACGCTGGCCAAAACACACCAAGATGCCTGTTGGGTATACCGCGGTGAGCGATGAGTGTATGTGTGTATGTATGAGCGTATGCGTTTGTACAGTGTTCAAAACAGAAGATGTCCTCTCATCACCCCACGTAAATTCCTTAATAGGAAGTAAAAGAGGTAAAAAGGGAAGCCTAGCCAAGTATAAAAATGAAAAAAAAAACTAGCCAAGAGTTTGGTGTCAACACGTGGCAACTAGTGAAGCACCAACATATATGCCTAGAGTTCAGCCTAGGCTAATTACAATACAAGAAGTCCAAACTAGGCAAGCTCTCGTTTTCATTGGGAAGCAACCAAACAACCACCTATCGAATTCAGGGACAACACGTGCCAGGCAATAGATGATGATGATGCAAACCAAACACTCTTCCAGTACTTGACGGGGTAGATAGGCATACAGAGGCTAAAATGATTGTGGGATATGTTGGCTATACATGGGCCAACTGGACAACCAAAATGAGCTATATTTCTTTGAGAGTCTTTGTGGGATATGTGGCCTATACAGAGGCTAAAATGAATAAGCCATTTTAGGAAAACGAATTGTGGCAATTTTTTTGAAATGAGTGACAATATTTTTCAGGTTTTTATTTTAATCTATGTTCAAAGCTAGTTGGCGTCATGAAACAAAGTGCTTGTAATTTTGTTCTCACACTGCATTTGATGCGGGTGGAATTTCTTTCTCGTCATGATTTAATTCGGGGGGGGGGGGGGGGGGTACGAAAACCATTCTATCTTACTCTATCTCACTGACTTCCATGTACAAAATAATACATTCAGTGACTCTGACATTGACACATGAACTTTGCAGCTTGCCCTGGTGATGTCCATTTACGGATGCAGGAAGTTTCACCCAGAAATCTACCCAAGTTTGGATGAACAGGAACACGAGTGATCTAGAGAGAAACTTCCAGCATGAGAGGGGGGATGGTAAAATTTGTAGATCTTAAGGGGGGAAACCTTATTTTTCCCATCTAAGCCCTCCAAAAAAATTCACCTTCACAATTCTTCCCAAGGCTAGGGGGCAGCACCCCCACCCAAACGACATACACAAAGCTCTACTACTAGTCATCAGAGAGACAAGCGCACTAGGGAGGTACATATTGTAGACTATTGAGTAATATCATGATTTACTCCTACTCATAGGAAAATGCAGGAGCAATGATGCTTACTAGTTTTATAATTTTGCTCATCATTTTCCCTTACGATATCAAGATGGGTTAGTGTAAACTTTGTAATTCTGCATTTTTCCGAGCTTCGCTATTTACCAAACTTTGAAAATTCATAACAAATTCATATGAATTCAGAAGAATGCAAAATAAGATATCAAAATGTCCATAAAAATATCACCTATACACGCATGTCATTTACGATCATGACAAAAGCAGTCTTTAAAGCTTTTTAGGGTTTGTAACATTAAAAACCTGTTTATGGTGAATGCAAATAAATGCATGTGTAGGCGATGAACGTAAATGGCATGTGCGTATAGGTGATATTTTTATGAACATTTTGATATCTTATATGCATTCTTCTGAGTTCATATGGATTTGTTATGAATTTTTAAAGTTTCGGTCAAACAAGTTTGACCAGATGGAAGGGCATTCTAGCAACCTAAAATGCTTTTAGGGGCAAATTTGAGCACATCAAAAAATTAGGGGTAAATCTAAGAGTGGTCGCAAATTAGGGGCATAAATATAAATGTACCTTTTTGGAAAACATTGCGATCAAAGCTAGGAACGAAGCTTCTCTTTTCAATCACATGCCACCCACAAACAGATGGATAAACTAAAGTTATCAACCACACGCTATCCATGATGCTAAGAGCACTTTTAAAGTTGGAGATGTGGGAAGAGTGTCTCTCCCATGTGGAGTTGGATACAACAAGGATGTACATTCGACAAATAATATTTTCCCTTTTGAAATTGTTTACGGATTCAAACGTGCTGCTCCCATAGATCTTTTTCCTTTGCCATTACAGGAGCAAACTAATCTTAGATGCAAGAAGATGTGCTGACTTCATGAAAAAAATCATGAGAAGACCAAGGAAAACATTGATAAGATGACCGAGCAATATGTAAAACGAGCAAATAAGGGACGAAAGAAGAAGTTGTTTGAAGAAGGAGATCTTGTGTGGGTACACCTGTGGAAGGACCGTTTCTCGGATCAGGGCAAATGCAAGTTGCAGCCACACAGAGATGGCCCATTCAAAGTTCTTGCAAAGATAAATGACAACGCCTACAAGATTGACCTTCCAATGGATTAGGCGTTAGTCCAACTTTCAATTTCTCTGACCTCTCTCCATACTTTGGACTATTACGGTCGAGGACAACTCCTTTTCAAGAGGGGGAGGATGATGAATACATCACAACCATCACCAAGGCTCAAACAATGGCAGGTCCAATCACAAGAAGCCGTGCCAAACAAATACATGATCAGGTGAACACTAACCTAATTTTATACAGTGACCTTGAACACATGCATGCACCTTCATCTTTCTTGTTATTGATTGAACTCAGATGTAACAACGAAGAAGGCCAATGACTTCCAGTACACGCAGAAACAATGTTTTCAAGACAAAGAAATAGAGTTAGGAGCACATAAACAATGTTTTCAAGACGAAGAAGTAGAGTTAGGAGCTCAGGAAGAAACAAGTATGTTGTCAGAGAAAACAATGTTCTGACTCTGGCAGAACATTGTTTACTCTAGTTTAGATCCACATTTTGTGAAAGAATTCCTGAAGCCAAGGCTAGCTATTGAAGAAAACAATGTTCACACTAGGGTGAAACAATGTTTGCTCGGGGTCAACTATTCCCATCTTCACGCGAGATTTCAAGAAGCTACCCCATTAAGTGTCGAAGCTGGTTCATTTTTAGACCTACATTGGTTCCTTGAGCTAGCTTCCTTCACACCTACCCATGGGGGTTGTCCATGGTTATAAACTCCATCTTTCCCATTCTCTAGGACACTTTTCACCCAAAAACCACTTAGCTACAAGGTTGTAGACTACTAATATCCGAGAGATCTTGCGACCATTGTTCTTGTGAGTTCTTTAGGGTTTGCAAGAAGGAGCCTCCGATTCACCCTAATTCGTGCTCTACGGTTTCAGCCGTTTTGTGTGGGTTAGCCCCGGTTTGTGGTTCTGCGATTGTTCGAGGAGCGGGTCAAAGTTCTTGCAGCTTCAAATCGTCTTCCCCATGTTGGGTTCTACGGTGTAGGTGCATCGGCTGCAATATAAAATTTTCCCTATGCGTAGAATATCCAGGAACATGCCACACAGATGGATCACACATCGTTACCACTAGACATGCAGTGCCAAGTGACGGAAGTAGGGTTGGGGCAGCGCGTCTCCGGAGTCATCTCCTTCTCGTTGTTCATCCCCGAACAACCAATCACCGGATCCCATGAATAGATTCGTTGAGCGGCGCATGTGCACGACCTCTAACAGTATCTGCCTGTGAAGAAGGAACACCGTGTGGTGGACTGCTAGGTCCGATCACACAGCCCGCGGTGAGTGGAGGTGGCTAGTTGCAACATAAGCAAAGTTGTAGTGATGGCGCCGAATGAAGGAAATATGCCCTAGAGGCAATAATAAAGTTGTTATTTTATATTTCCTTATTCATGATAAAGGTTTATTATTCATGCTAGAATTGTATTGATCTAAAACTTAAATACATGTGTGAATACATAAACAAATACCGTGTCCCTAGTATGCCTCTACTAGACTAGCACGTTGATCAAAGATGGTTAAGGTTTGCTAACCATAAACATGTGTTGTCATTTGATAATGGGATCACATCATTAGGAGAATGATGTGATGGACAAGACCCATCCGTTAGCTTAGCATATTGATCATTCAATTTATTGCTATTGCTTTCTTCATGTCAAATACATATTCCTTCGACTATGAGATTATGCAACTCCCGGATACCAGAGGAATACCTTATGTGCTATCAAATGTCACAACGTAACTGGGTGATCATAAAGATGCTCTACAGGTATCTCCGAAGGTGTTTGCTGAGTTGGCATAGGTCAAGATTATGATTTGTCACTCCCAATATCAGAGAGGTATCTCTGGACCCTCTCGGTAATACACATCATAAGCTTGCAAGCAAACAACTAAGGAGTTATTTACGAGATGATGTATTACAGAACGAGTAAAGAGGCTTGTCGCTAACGAGATAGAACTAAGTATAGAGATACCAATGATCGAATGTCGGGCAAGTAACATACCGATGGACAAAGGGAATTACGTATGTTGTCATATGGTTCGACCGATAAATATCTTCGTAGAATATGTAGGAGCCAATATGGGCATCCAGGTTCCGCTATCGGTTATTGACCAGAGAGGTGTCTTGGTCATGTCATAGTTCTCGAATCCGTAGGGTCCACACGCTTAACGTTCGTTGATGATATAGTGTTGTTATATGAGTTATGTATGTTGGTGAACAAATGTTGTTCAGAGTCCCGGATGTGATCACGGACATGACGAGGAGCTCTAAAATAGTCCGAAGGTGAAGTTTGATATATGGTACAATAGTGTTTGATCTCCGGAAGGGTTCCAGAATTCACGAGAAGGGGTTCCGAATGTTTCCCAAAATGTTTGGGTACGAGAACACTTTATTTGGGCCAAAGGGGAAATCCCACAAGGCTTTTGGAAAATGAAAAAGGGAGTTTTGCAGAGACCATAGGCCAGACCCCAGGGACCCTGGTGTCTGGCCCTGGACTCCGAGGAAGACTCTTGCCTTTCGGGCAAAACTGACTTTGAGGAGGCTTTTACTCCAAGTTTCGACCCCAGGGCTCAACATATAAATAGAGGGACATGACTAACACCCAAGACACATCAAGAATCACCAAGTCGTGTGCCAACAACCCTGTCCCCTCTAGTTTATCCTCCGTCATTTTTTCCGTTGTGCTTGGCAAAGCCCTGCTGAGATTGCTCTTCACCAACACTGTCACCACACCATCGTGCTGCCGAAACTCATCTACTACTTCGTCCGTCTTGCTGGATCAAGAAGGCAAGGACGTCATCGAGCTGAACGTGTGCTGAACGGGGAGGTGCCGTACATTTGGTACTTGATTGGGACGGATCGTGAAGGTGTACGACTACATCAACTGCTTTGTAAACGCTTTCGCTTAGCAATCTTCAAGGGTATGAAGATTCTCTCCCCTCTCGTAGCTATGCATCTCCATGGATAGATCTTGTGTGTGCGTAGAATTTTTTTTGTTTTCCATGCAACCTTCCGCAATAGTGGCATCCGAGCCAGGTCTATGCGTAGATGATATGCACGAGTAGAACACGAAGAGTTGTGGGCGGTGTTAGTCATACTTCTTACCACCAACGTCTTATTTTGATTCGGAGGTATTGTAAGATGAAGCGGCTCAGACCAACCTTACATGTCCACGTACATGAGACCGGTTCCACCGACAGACATGCAACTTGTTTTGCATAAAGGTGGTTGGCGGGTGTCTGTTTCTCCTACTTTAATTGAATCAAATTTGACTGTGGCCGGTCCTTGAAGAAGGTTAAAACATCAAACTTGATAAATTACCGTTGTGGTTTTTTTCGTAGGTAAGAACAGTTCTTGCTAGAAACCCATAGCAGCCACGTAAAACTTGCAACAACAAAGTAGAGGACGTCTAACTTGTTTTTACAGGGTATGTTGTGATGTGATATGGTCAAGACATGATGTGATATACGCTAATGTATGAGATGATCATGTTTTGTAATTTATCGGCAACCGACAGGAGCCTTATGATTGTCTCTTTATTGTATGAAGTGCAAACGCCATGTAATTGCTTTACTTTATCGCTATGTGTTAGCAATAGTTGTAGAAGAAATAGTTGGCGAGACGACTACGACGCAACAATGGAGATCAAGGTGTCAAGCCGGTGACGATGGAGATCATGATGATGCTTTGGAGATGGAGATCAAAAGCATGAGATGATGATGGCCATATCATGTCAGTCACATATTTTGATTGCATGTGATGTTTATCTTTTATGCATCTTATTTTGCTTAGAACAACAGTACCATTATAAGATGATCCCTTCACTAAATTTCAAGATATAAGTGTTCTCCCCGAGTATGCACCATTGCGAAAGTTCATCATTTCGAGACACCACGTGATGATCGGGTGTGATAGACTCTACGTTCACATACAATAGGTGTAAGACCGTTTTGCACATGCAGAATACTTGGGTTAAACTTGACGAGCCTAGCATGTACAGACATGGTCTCGAAACACTGGAGACCGAAAGGTCGAACATGAGTCATATAGTTGATATGATCAACATAGAGATGTTCACCATTGATGACTACCCCATCTCACATGATGATCGGGCATGGGTTAGTTGATTTGGATCATGTATCACTTAGATAACTTGAGGGATCTTTATTTAAGTGGGAGTTCATTAGTAATTTGATTAACTGAACTTAATTTACCATGAACTTAGTCCTAATAGTATTTGCATATCTATGTTGTAGATCAATGGCCTGTGCTACCATTCCCCTAAATTTTAATGCGTTCCTAGAGATGCCTAAGTTGAAAGATGATGGTAGAAACTACACGGATTATCCTCATTGTTGCATAGAAGAATTATGTCCTTGATGCACCGCTAGGTGACAGGCCTGCTGCAGGAGCTGATGCAGATGTTATGAACGTCTGGTAGGATTGATCTGATGACTACTCTATAGTTCAGTGTGCCATGCTTTACAGCTTAGAACTGGGACTTCAAAGACGTTTGAACGTCATGGAGCATAGGAGATGTTCCAAGAGTTGAAGTTAATATTTCAAGCAAATGCACGGGTTGAGAGATATGAAGTCTCCAACAAGTTCTATAGCTGCAAGATGGAGGAAAACAGTCCTGTCAGTGAATACATACTCAAAATGTCTGGGTATTATAATCACTTAACTCAGCTGGGACTTGATTGATGTCTGCTAGAACTACATCGGTATTTTTCCAAAGAGGAAGGGATGATGCAGCACAACAACGGTAGGTATTTCCCTCAGTGATGAGACCAAGGTTATCGAACCAGTAGGAGAACCACGCAACACAACATAAATAGCCCCTGCACACAAATAACAAATACTCGCAACCCGACGTGTTAAAGGGGTTGTTAATCCCTTTCGGGTAACGGCGCCAGAAATTGGCGAGGAGACGGGATAAAGTTGTAATAGATAGGATAAATAGATCGCAAATAAAATAAAGTGCAGCAAAGTAATTTTGTATTTTTGGTTCAATAGAATTGAAAATAAAAGCAAATAAAAATAGATCGCGAAGGCAAATATATTAAAGAAGAGACCTGCGGGCCGTAGGTTTCACTAGTGGCTTCTCTCGAGAAAAATAGCAAACGGTGGGAAAACAATTACTGTTGGGCAATTGATATATAGGCATCACGTTCAAGATTAGTAGACCGACTCCTGCCTGCATCTACTACTATTACTCCACACATCAACCGCTATGCAGCATGCATCTAGTGTATTAAGTTCATGGAAAAACGGATTAATGCAATAAGAACGATGACATGATGTAGACAAGATCTATTTATGTAGAAATAGACCCCATCTTGTTATCCTTAATAGAAATGATACATATGTGTCGTTTCCCCTTCTGCCACTGGGATCAAGCACCATAAGATCGAACCCATCACAAAGCACCTCTTCCCATTGCAAGATAAATAGATCAAGTTGGCCAAACAAAACCCAAATATCGGAGAAGAAATACGAGGCTATAATCAACCAGGCATATAAGAGATCAAAGAAGACTCAAATAACTTTCATGGATAAAACATAGATCTGATCAAAAACTCAAAGTTCATCGGATCCCAACAAACACACCACAAAAGACTTACATCATATGGATCTCCAAGAGACCATTGTATTGAGAATTAAGAGAGAGAGAGAGAGAGAGAGAGAGAGAGAGAGAGAGAGAGAGGAAGCCATCTAGCTACTAACTACGGACACGTAGGTCTACAATGAACTAATCACGCATCATTGGAGGGGCACCAATGGACATGATGAACCCCTCTGAGATGGTGTCTAAGATTGGATCCGGTGTTTTTGGAACTTGCAACGGCTGGAATTGATTTTCGTCGACTCCCCTAGGGTTTCTGGAATATTGGGGTATTTATAGAGCAAAGAGGCGGTGCAGGGGGCCACTGAGCTGGGCACAACCCATACGGGCACGCTGGGCGCCCTGGTGTCTTGTGCCCCCCTCGGGCTCCCTCTCTGGTACTTCTTCGGCCCACTGGATGTCTTCTTGTCCAAAAAAATCCACAAAAAGTTTCGCTAGACCCCATTTGGTATTGATTTCCTGCGATGTAAAAAACAAGCAGAAAACAACAACTGGCACGGGGCACTATCTCTACTCCTAATGGACGAGTTGGTTCAATAGTCCCACCACTTTCGTCTGGGTTTTTTTCGTGTGGTTGTTTCTCATCCGGCTTATTTTCGTCTCAACTCCCACCACCACTCCCACGTTAATTTTTCCTTCTTCACACTTAAAACCGAATCGTGTCTAATACTCCTTCCATTTATTCGTGCTTGCTTTGGCAAGTGTCGATTCAATTCAATCATGTAAATATTTGGTAATTAAGAATTCAGAAATAATACCATATATAGGAGATCACCTTCCAAACAAATCACCTCCCTCTCCGATTTATTTCTCCCACCGTTCTCCTTCCATACTTAGCTCCGCTCGGAAAAAAATACAACTGTCGAAGACACCGATCTCTTTCCATACTTAGCTCCACTGGGAAAGAACACAACCGTCGAATCCATGCCCTCACGTGATCACATATCACAATGAGCCAAAGGAGGAGTCTGCGGTCGTGATGGTAAGTCTTGTACTAAGTTGTGAGGGTTGGAAGGCGCGAGGAGGAGTCTCCGATTTATTTCTCACACCGATCCCCTTCCATACTTATGTTTAGAAGGAGTCTGCAGTTGTGATGGTAAGTCTTGTGACGTTCATTCGTCTCCCCTTACCCCTTCGCTCCCTCCCACACACTTTTACGTAGCCCAAGAAATCCTCCCGCATGATCCTCGCAATAACTACAGAATATATCCTTCCCCAATTATCGCTTTCCTTGACTGAGCGAGATCATGATCCCTTCTCCCCTCCTCCCTCCCACAGCTCGCTCAGGTTTTCTTCCGCTACACCTATCCTCTTCTGGCCTCTTCCTGGAGCCCTCGGCTTCGTGCTCATAGGAATCGGAGGCGGTGACGCTCGACGTTGTCACGTCGAGGCTGGATCTAGGGGATAGGTAGGCGATACTCGTCATGGGAAGAGGAGCATGTACCTCATGGAGTCAAAGCTTGTGTGGGGCCGTTTGGCGATGCTCGACCGCGGCAGGGAGGCGAGGACGCGTGAACGCATATGTGCCTACTCGCCAAGCGTCGTGACGTTGACAGGCTGGGGCTTGATGTCGAGGCCCTACGCTTCCTGCACCTCTTCGTGTCGATGGCCAGAGGCACACACCGGTACTAGAAATACGATGGCCAGAGGTATACCATTACTGGATGTTAAACATCATGTCACGATGACATAGGTCACGTAGGCTTCGGCAGGAGATAGTTAGGAGATAGTTTAGATTCTCTCTAAACCGAATGTACTTATCTCTATCTCTTATTCTTTCCTTGCCTTCCAAGATGTAATCTCTCCAACTACTTGTATGCATATCCAGGGATAAGCCCCTGACTATATAACACGAAGGCGCAACCCCGAACAGGGTACGGCGCTTCAAGCCTATCGCACATGGTATACAGAGCACCTCTTTTCCATTACATCTAGTTCGCTAGGTTTTCCTTCCACCAATTCTCACCGCCATGTCCTCCTCTGCCGCAGCCAACTCCAACCTCTTGGGCCAGGTCTCCGAGAGGCTATCCCGCACCAACTACATCCTCTGGCGCACCCAAATTACCCCGCAGATCAGAGGAGCCAGCTTCTTCGGATACGTGGATGGAACCACGCCAGAGCTGGCCAAGCACGTCGTCACCAAGAACAAGAATGGGAAAGAAGAAACAATTCCCAATCCTCTCCACTCGGTTTGGATCCGAGAGGATCAACAGGTATTGGGCTATCTATTAAACAATCTGACCAAAGAAGTACTAGTGCAGATCACCTCCATTGATCATGTGCATGAGCTTTGGGCAGCAGTAGCAGGGATGTTTTCCTAGCAGTCGCTGTCTAGGGTAAACAATATCCACATCAGGCTCTCTCATGCACAGAAGGGAACGCAGTCCATGGCGACGTACTTCGCATACATGCTGTCGCTTGCGGATGAGCTTGCTGCTGTGGGCAAGCCTCTTCAAACGGTGAGCTGGTCTCCTACATCCTCGCCGGCCTCGACATGGAGTACCAGCCCCTCATCTCCGCCCTCGACGTGCGCACACAGCCGGTCACCATCGACGAGCTCTTCTCCCAGATGAGCAACTTTGACAGCGTGTTGCGCTCTTCCAGGGGAACGTCGGCTTCAAGTTTTTGGCCAATGCCGCCACTCGCGGCCGTGGTGGTGGCGGCGGCGAATCACGCTACGCGGGCCACCACGGAAGAGCAAGACCGGCAACAGCGGCAACGTCAACAACAGCAACTTCCGCAGCCCCGGAAACAACAACGGCAGCGGGCGGCCCTCCTACACCAACTCCAAGGGCCGTCGCAACTCCCCCAAGTCACGCCCTAACACCATCCGGTGCCAAATTTGTGGCAAACCGGGGCACTCAGCGAAGGATTGCTCATATCGCTTCGAAGAGGATGACGACTCCTCACAAGATGAAAAAGTTGTTGGCGGGGCACAGGCCTCGTATGGAGTCGACACCAACTGGTATGTTGACAGTGGTGCTACAAACCACATCACCGACGAGTTAGAGAAGGTCACCATGAGGGAGAAATACCGCAGCCCGGAGCAAGTCCATGCCGCAAACGGAGAAGGTATGAGAATAAGTCATATTGGTCACTCAATTGTTAAAACACCTCACCAAAAAATCCACCTTAGAAAAATATTGCATGTCCTAGAGCTTCCATGAATCTCCTTTCAGTTCATCGCATTGCCATTGATAACCATGTCTTCGTTGAGTTTCACCCCTATTTCTTTTTGATTCAAGATCAGGTCACGAAGAAAATCCTCTATCGAGGTAGATGCGTTCGAGGGCTATATCCATTGATTCCCGAGCTTAGGAGATTCAATAAAACTGCATGTGCTGTCACCAAGTTATCTTCAACCCGGTGGCATGATCGTTTAGGGCATGCATCTTTTTCTTTAGTAGAACGAGTGCTTAGGAAAAATAAGCTCCCATATGTTGGAGAGCATAATGTTGAAACAGTTTGTGATTCTTGCCAAAGAGCTAAAAGTCATCAGTTGCCATATCCTATTTGTATGAGTGTTTCTACTAAACCACTGCAACTTATTTTCTCTGATGTTTGGGGTCCTGCCCCCTCTTCCGTGGGTAGACACACTTATTATCTAAGTTTCATTGATGACTATAGCAAATTCTATTGGATCTATCTTCTTAAAAAGCGATCCAATGTTTTTCAAGTATTCCAAAATTTCCAAGCACTCGTTGAAAGAAAATTTGATAGCAAGATCATTGCTGTCCAATCCGACTGGGGAGGGGAATACGAAAAGTTGAATTCCTTCTTCCAAAAACTTGGTATTTCTCACCACGTGTCATTCCCTCATGCTCATCAACAGAATGGGTCTGCTGAACGCAAACACCGTCTTATAGTAGAGCTTGGTCTCTCTCTTTTAGATGGCGCATCTATGCCCTTGAAATTCTGGGATGAGGCTTTCCTCACAGACGTGCACATCATAAACATGTTACCTAGTCGTGTCATTAATAATGAAACGCCTATGGAACGTCTCCTTCACACCAAACCTGACTATACCATGCTTCGTGTGTTTGGGTGTGCCTGTTGGCCAAATCTGCGCCCATACAACAAGCGTAAACTCATGTTTCGGTCCAAACAGTGTGTGTTCATAGGGTATAGTGCTCAACACAAAGGTGTCAAATGCCTTGATGTCTCTACTGGCCGAGTATATATTTCTCATGATGTAGTTTTTGATGAGACAAAATTCCCCTTCTCTGATCTACATCCAAACGCTGGCGCCATCCTACGCCAAGAAATTCTTCTTCTCCCATTTCATCTAACCGGTACTGATCAACGGGGAAATAATTGTGATGATGCAATATTGACTGACCCTCATAACAACAGTTTGGCTGAGTTTTGTGGTGAAACTGGGCAAGAAAACGGCGAAGAAATCATGCAAAATGGTGAAGAAATCACCCTCAATGCGAGCATTTTATGTGTCTAGCTCCAGGGAGCATATCCCCCTCGGGATCGTCACCACCGCATTCTGCCACGCCATCTTCTACGAGATCCGTGCTGCAGCAGGGAACCTACGCCTCGGGTCCAGCGCCAGGAGACAGTAGCGACCGTGCAGTCGCACCAGGAGACAACCGCGCCAGCAGCGGCGGCCCCGCCTCTGCCACGCGGGCCTCTCCCCTTCGCCATGCAACGGACACCGACCCGCGCCAATCAGCGCCTGCCACTGGGCCGCCCCCGAGCCGGTGGCCCACGGGACTGGACCGCTGCTACGCGCGCCGTACCATGAGCGAGCCGACCGGTCAGCCTGCTATCGGCTCGGGATCCAGCGCAGATCTCTATCGGTCGGTGTCATCATCACGCCCTGACGAGCCGCTGGGAGGGGCTGGGTCCAGATCTTCTGCGTCGGGTCATCAGCTGAAGCCACAGAAGATCCCGGCTCGCCATCATCTCCTTCAGGAAGATCCGGTGTAGGATCCCAGGCGGCTGATGGATCTTTTGTGCATCCGGCGGCTGTACCTACCGCGCAAACACGTACATCTTCAAAAAGGGGTAATTAAACCTGTCAGTTACAAGCATACTACCAAGTTTGGCATGGCATGTACCACAGGTGAACCAACCTCTCTGCAAGAAGCATTTGG
Organism: Triticum aestivum; assembly: GCF_018294505.1. Lineage (NCBI taxonomy): Eukaryota > Viridiplantae > Streptophyta > Magnoliopsida > Poales > Poaceae > Triticum > Triticum aestivum. Next base: position 479,270,142 of record NC_057795.1, read on the forward strand.
TGATTTGAAGTGGAGAAGGGCTATGGAAGAAGAATACATGGCTCTTCAGAAGAACAAAACATGGCATATGGTTCCCCCAACGCAAGGTAAAAATTTGATAGATTGCAAGTGGGTATTCAGAATCAAGAGGAAATCTGATGGAACAATAGATCGCTATAAAGCTAGACTGGTTACAAAAGGTTTTAAACAAGGCATGGCATAGACTATGAGGATACCTTTAGTCCAGTTATAAAAATTGCTACCATTCGCATTGTTCTGTCTATTGCTGTTTCAAGGGGATGGAGTCTCAGGCAACTAGATGTACAGAATGCGTTTCTCCATGGTGTTCTGGAAGAAGAGGTTTACATGAAAAAGCCTCCTGGGTTTGAAAACAGAAAATTTCCATCTCATGTCTGCAAGCTTGATAAGGCCATTTATGGGTTGAAACAAGCCCCTAGAGCATGGTATTCCAGACTCAGTCACAAGCTGCAAGCTCTTGGTTTCATTCCTTCCAAGTCTGACACTTCCTTGTTTATATACAATAAGTCAAATACATCTATATTTGTACTTATTTATGTGGATAATATAATTGTTGCAAGCTCATCTGATCAGGTAGTGACATGACTATTAAAGGATTTAAGTGTTGAGTTTGCTTTGAAGGATCTTGGAGACTTGCACTTCTTCTTAGGGATTGAAGTAAAGAAACATGGTAATGATCTTCATCTCTCTCAAGAAAAGTATGCTACTGATTAGGTCAAACGAGTAGGGTTGCAAGGTTGTAAACCATCACCTACTCCTTTATCTAGTTCAGAAAAGTTGTCACTTATAGAAGGAGATCCCTTGAATCAAGAGGATAGCACAAACTACAGAAGTCTGGTAGGTGCACTTCAATATTTGACGCTTACAAGACCAGATATTTCATTTGCTGTTAATAAAGTATGCCAGTTCCTTCATGCTCCTACAACAGTTCATTGGACTGCAGCCAAACGCATAGTCAGATATATCAAAAACACTTTGAACACTGGTCTTACTTTCAACAAGTCTCCATCAACTCTGGTTAGTGGTTTTTCTGACTCTGACTGGGCAGGATGTCTGGATGATAGATGGTCTACAGGTGGGTTTGCAAGCTTCTTTGGACCCAATCTTATATCTTGGTGTGCCAAGAAACAAGCCACAATATCCAGGTCCAGTACAGAAGCAGAGTATAAAGCGTTAACAAATGCAACTGCAGAAATTATATGGGTTCAGTCTTTGCTCAAAGAGCTTGGTGTAAGACGAATCCCAACACCATGCTTGTGGTGTGACAATCTTGGTGCCACATATCTTCTTGCAAATCCAGTTTTTCATGCTAGAACAAAACATATAGAGATCGATTTCCACTTTGTCAGAGAACGTGTTGCTAACAAACAGTTGGAAATTCAGTTTATTCATTCAAGAGATCAGCTTGCAGATGACTTTACCAAGGCATTACCTACACGGAGCTTTGAAGAGTTTAAGCGTAATCTCAACTTGTCCAAGTTGTGATTAAGGGAGGGTGTTAAACATCATGTCATGATGACATAGGTCACGTAGGCTTCGGCAGGAGATAGTTAGGAGATAGTTTAGATTCTCTCTAAACCGAATGTACTTATTTCTATCTCTTATTGTTTCCTTGCCTTCCAAGATGTAATCTCTCCAACTACTTGTATGCATATCCAGGCCCTGACTATATAACACGAAGGCGCAGCCCCGAACAGGGTACGATGCTTCAAGCCTATCGCACACTGGAAACACAATCCTGGATCTATTCCGTTTATGTTCCCAAGGGTGTGTGTTTAGTTGTTTACCTCGTATCTTATCTTTGTGTATAATCACCAATAGGATTAGAAGTCCGAATGCGCAGAATCTGTATTAAACAGTACCTGCCCTTATTATTTCTAACATAAAATCTTGTTTTGTTGATAGTAAGCAACCACCTAATTTTAGGATGTACCGTGTGGTGGCAAAAAAACTGATATTCAAGACTTCGTTTTCTACAGATGATGATCCAAAATGCATAGAAACATGGGTAGAGATGGGAAACTATGAAAGCGATGGGAACTATCTGGTACGAACAGTGTCATCATCTTATAATGCTTCATCTATGTACATCATAATGATGCATCTTACATATCTATCTATTGTATCTGAAACCTTAATGCAATTAACTGTTGATTTTGCCCTACAACAGGAATACAGGATTGAGTGATCTAGCAGAATCCTTGAGGTAGCTCAACAAATTTGCTGCAATGCTTTGTAGGATCATTTTGCAGAGTTTACTGAAATGGTACCTGGTCTGAATTTGGTTAGTTTCTCTATTTGTTTATTTATTTTCCTAGCAACAATCTGCTGTTACAAGCTTTGCTCTGAATTTTGATGTAAATCTCATGTTACCAGGTACGCCATGACATGTATGCACCGTTGTCCCACTATTTCGTTACACTGCAGTACTCATATTTTACTAGCAATCAGCTAATCAGTGACTGCAGTGATGTTCCCATCATCATGGCACTGCAAATAGGTGTCCGTTTAATTAAATTAGACATGGTGCTAAATTCTTCTAAAGATGATACTGATATTCTCCATCGAAGTACTGAATATGACTTCCATGGATAGTACTCATATTTATGCCTACCAATCTTTGTAAGTGTGGAACCTATATAATTCTTTTCGTATAAAATACTACTCCATCCATCTCAAAATACTAAAGTTGAACTCAACCAGCGATACTTATTTCGGGATGAATTGAGTACTATTTTGGGAAAGGCATCTAGCTGAGTTTTAATAAAACTCTTCAGGTTTGTATGTTGAGATTGTCTTCAGCAAATAATATTTCTATGAGATGTAGATTCACGACAACTAACAAGGACTGCCATGATTAGAGCTATGAGTTTGCCCCATGTTTTAGTATGCATTCTTGCAAGCAACAAAGGTAAGGGCATTGACATCATGTAGTTTCGGGTAGTGTATGGTTCTATTTAATTAGTTTTTTTCACAAAATGGCTCATGGTCCTGGTTGATTAAATGTGTATGTGCATTGAACAAATTGGTCAGAACTGACAACATCATTAAATTCAAAAATTCTGATACAAATAAAGGACAACAAATGAGCTTCATATGAATGAGAAAAGTGAGAATGAGCTTCGTATGAATGATGCATGACAAAGTTATTGTATTTACATGCCTGAGTATAGTATATCCTATACACAATATTGTATAGTTCAATGTTAAGTGAGTAAATATACATTTGACACCAACATGTTTGGAAATCCCAAGTCAATCTATTATTTTGTAACTAAAAAGTTGGTGATTACATGAAGGCATATATAATAAACTCAAGTCATTTATTGAACATTTTCTGAACGGGATGTGGCTCCACTAAGATGGCCTGAGTAGGGGAGCATGACGACAATGCTGACTCTCTCTCTCATTTGATTTCAGATTACCGTGCTCACTCCTATCCCTCGCTTGCTTGCAGGCTTTCAAAATTGAAGTTGGGTCGCCGAATTGAGGCCAAAGCCTGTGTTGTTCTGCATTTTTACAAACGGTCTTCTGCGATCAAATTGGCGTCTCAATGTAAGGACTGAAGTGATATAGTTATCTTGTTTCGGTTGTTTGCTTTTGCTTCTTGATAGAGATAATTATTCCCTATTCGGTAGAGATGCTGTCCAATGAGAGAGTGTCCATGGCGTTTTTATCCCGTCCACCTAGCAGTATGAAACGAGCACACACATATGTGTTCTATTCCGTCCACCTAAGTTTATTTATCAATCTTTCTTCAAGATATTTATGGAATTTCACCGGTTTCTATCATTTAGTGTTGTGTTGTCAATGTCATCAGGCTCTGGATGATTAGCATTCCACCAACTATATTCCATATATATGTATTCTTCAGTTCAACAAGGATACTGATACAATGATTGAGGAAATGAAGCTCAGAGTTTTCTACACATTGCCTAGTGGAAGCTCAGACAACAACGGAGTTACATCTTTGGCATACATGAGCTTCGGGAACTTCATGTAGGGTACTATGATTTCTCGGTGAGATTGGCTAGCTTTATGTTCTATGTAGGAAACATATGTTTTGCTAATAAATTTGTAGTGCAAAGGCTAACTGTATCTGCACAAGAGCTGAACCTGAAGAAGTTGAGGGCCCATGCAGCGATTTCAGAACCTAGGGAAAACTAGACTGACTGGTCTTCAAGAAATAAAGGGCAACAGTAAAAATTATCCATTTATATTGAATTAGGAACAATCTTCTAGCACACACATTTGGTTTGATATTTTGACATTTATATGGATAGAAACATGAGCAGACGCCTACGACCAGACGCCATTGCTTCACACGGTCGCCTTTCTGCCATAAGATTCATCGATGGAGTACTTGGAGCAGGTAGCCACGGATAGAAACTGACACACCTTATATGCATTATGCAGAACAATCGGTACTACTTGTTTTAGGAGTATGGTTCAAAAATTTGGTACCGACGATGATTAGGTTCCAACGATTCAGTAACCCTTATTTATATGCAGGATAAATTCAATATGAAAAGTAACCAGCAGAATCTGGGTACAATAAAATGGAAACAAATTACTTCTAGCCCGAACATTAAATTCCAGCATAATTCTTTTGTGTCATTTTGTGTGTCTGGGTGTAACATATGCAACTTTGAAGGTAACGCTGGCGAGGCATTACTATATCTTCCTAAGCTTCCACTCTATGTTATTTTGTTTGTTCTGGAGATTCATAAATATTTCTATTTTCCTCTTCAGTATTCACTGAAAGGCTGAATAACGTTTACCTTTTGTTCTTTAAAATGGTAGTGTTTGTAATTCGTTTCCCGACATTTTGTGCATCTTTTTGAATCTGGTGGATTGAACTCATGTAAGCTAGCTTTGTAACATTTGGTTGCATGTATAAACTGATCTTAACACATCCGTTTGGACTTTTGATTTTATTTTGTCCTCGTAATTTGCAGATTCACATTTTTTCCACCTTTTTTGCTAGTAAAATACTTTAGAACTTATATACTAGCAATATAATATTAGGACAAACTTTGGGTGGCACTAGGTGCAGCAAAAAAATGGTCCCATGGCAGCGGAATTGGACTGATGCTACAGTTCCCACTTTAAAAGATTCGGTTCACCTTTTCCATGTCATTTATCTTGTGATTGTAGCCCATTTCTTTTGTAAGTGATCAACATTAATACTTGGTTTTGTTACTCAAGGATGTTGGACACTGGTTAAGTATTACAGGCGGATTATGTTGGCTTAGTTTACTACAATTTATGCCCGTTAAGAGAATAATGGATACAACTATAATATCTATGTAGTGCATTTTTAGTAATGTAGAAGCTTATAAATTATTGACTATGAGTATCTCACACAAACTTACCTACTTTTTCTGTGCTTTGTGATTCTATCGTGCCCTATCTTTAGAAGTCACTCTAATTCAGTTAATTCAATGCCTAGCAATATCATCAATTCAACAAGAAGTTACTCAAAATTCCATCGCCCCAAATGGCATAGGTACCTCGGGCGTCCAACTTCAGGCATAAGTTTTTGTGCATTCAAAGATTTAGGAACCTGAACCACAATGGAAAATGGAAGGAACCTTTAGTCGGTAATCGAGGTAACCTCAGCTTCCCCACTACTGTAAATCCAAACTTCTGTGCATTTATCTCTTCTTCTCAACTATAATATAGTGAAACATCAAAGCTCATACGATTTTTCCCTTGTTTGTGCAGAGTACATGGATGATTCTTACACCTATGCTTTTGATAGGCTGATACACATTGGCGTTGATCCAAGGTAGGTTAGTGCTTCACAAGGACCAGCTCTAAGCATGACTTGTGCAGATATGGGAAAGAAGCCTAGGTAGGCCTCCTTTTTGAAGAAAAAATATATATGGGAAAGAAGACTAGATGAAAAATCTTGGGGAAGACTTTGATGAAGAAGAACAAGGTGAATTTTATCTGTTCAACAAAATCAAGTTTGTTCCTGCACTTTGATGTTATGAATCATGGTGTAGTAAGCAGGAGTGCTGCTCAATCAATATTTTATATGTTTGCTAGAAATTGAAGAATCAAATATCTATCTGGCAGCCTATAATGGGTTTTGAGGTTGGTTCATTGCTACACATATAGTGGAGAGCTTCCTAAAAATTGGAGGGGGCTTGTTGTAGCCTTATAATGTATTATCCCGGGTATTACATTTCTCATTCCATTTGCCAACATTTTGAATGATTTTAAATGTTAGTACTCTTAGACAATTGACAATGTTTATTCAAAATATTATACTACAATCTACGTGAGTTTCTCATCATAATTCTTTAAATTTCAAATGAGATACAAGTGCAACAAAATATAGACATGACAAGCTACTGAGCTTTCACATTTGAATGCTAATGTTCCTTTGTGGACATGGGTTTATTACCATGCTGCTAGCATTAGGTTTATATTTGAATTAGGTCTCTCCTGTTCCTAAGTTTATTGAGATGGCTCAACCTTCTAAACTTGTTTTTTTGCTTTTCTTTGTTATTTCATTAGTTGGTGGATTTCTTGCCTTACATGCACCTTGTACCATGTGCAAAAGTGTCTTCTTGCGGTCTATTTTCTATTATATTAAAAAGTAGTGTTTTTTTTTCATTTAGCTTCTTCATGGTCAACATGATTCACTAATAGCATGGCTTGGAATTCGTATTGGCTTTGTACATAGGAATAGAAGTTTCATATTTCTCATACTTGCTTTCCATGTTATTCTGTTGCTGGCTCATAGTTTAACCAATTTACAGTAGCGGGCTTCCAGTTATCTTATGGTTCTATATTTTGTGCATTATTTATCTCTCATGCATAAGAAATTACGCTATAGAGAAAGTTGACTTTCAAGAAACAATTATTCCACAACACTTTACGTGGATTCTAAAATGAACATTGAATGTCAAGAAATATTTATTCCATAAAGTTGCAGTTTGCTTAGGAAACATACAATTCTTGTTGTAAGTAATAGTACTACTGTAACAAGTTTTTCGTATTTTTAATTTATATTGGGTGTTGTCATGGTAAGAGACACTTTTGTATTGTGCATATATTTCTTGCTATTTGTTTTCCATCTTGTTGAAGTTGGTAAAATATTTAGACGTCACCTACCCGAGTTTCCGAATGAATGTTGAAGTTTTGTTTGTTGATCTTATAATATGCTAGCCTAGCATCGAACATATTAAAAAATACCACTGAAATTAATGTATTGTGTAATCATGTCTACATATGTTTGCCTATTATCTTGTTAGGTGGCATCAACTAAAGCAAAGCTTTGGTTTATAAAATGGATGCAAAGCAATTAACATGTTGAATTTTACATGGGAGGAGAGGTGCACTATATCCTCCATATGACTTTATTCACCATTTGCTATGTATATTCCATTTTCCTTTGGCAAGAAATGTATATTCACAGAACTCCTTAATTTGAAAACTGTCATGTTGTTATATCTTGACACTTGTGCTTGTGATATAATTCTTGTGTATTCTGAAGTTAAAACACACCTAATACAAACGCCGATGTTTATAAACACGTACATACACTCATCCTTATGAACACATGCATGCACACTCTACCCCTATGAGTACCTCCGAGATACTGAGCCAGTTGGTCTTGAGATTATCGACAAAAACATCGCCCACCATGATAATCGTCACTATTTTCAAATGTATGTGACAACGAGAGAATATTAACGTGAGGTGTTTATTGAATTCATGCTCCAGCCAACTCATCCAAAAATCTGAACTGATGAAGCGAGATGGACAATATATTTTAACACCCCCTCACGTTTAGGCTTATTTATTGCTTAGATGGGTGATCGATGTAGGCCGTATGATCTTCTATTTTAATACTATGTTGGCGGGGCCTTGAACTCAAAAGACCTCTTGGCTTGGATACCATATTGATTCATGCTTCAGCCAACTTATTCAAAAGTTTGAACTAATGAAGAGAGATGGGCAATATATTTCAACTAAATGTAATGCACTATCATCCGTTGATAGAAAGGATATGAATAATGAAAAAGAAGAGAGATGACTATGTGATAGCAAGGTCGGAGGTGAGGTCCAAGGTTTGTCAGAAAATAGGAGGCAGCTAGGGAGAATGAACATGATGTCACATCTTGTTGCGACGGTGAATGAGGAAATGGAAAGGAACAAAGAGATATGAAATGTTACCTTATGTCTTCCCACAATCTTGGTATGTATCTAAAAGTATATATTACCTATATATGTAGAGAAACTGAGGGACAACATCTCCGTGGAGAAGATAAAAGATAGCCACAACTTATGCTCTTGGGCTCATCTATATTTCTCTTGTTCCCGTAGCAACGCACGGGCATTCTACTAGTGTCAATAGGTTAGTACCAAAAAATGATATAAAATGACTATAAAATGATTGTAAAACATTCAAGAATGGTAATATAACAACATGGAACAATAAAAAATTATAGATACGTTGGAGACATATCAACATCCCCAAGCTTAATTCCTGCTCATCCTCGAGTAGGTAAATGATAAAAAGAGAATTTTTGATGTGGAATGTTGCCTCACATGTTCATCACATATTCTTTTCTTTGTAGCATGGGCATTTGGACTTTTATATGGTTCAAAGCAATAGTCTAGTTTTGACATGAAGACTTTAATACTCAAGCATATCAACAAGCAACAATGTCTTCCAAAATATCAACGCTAAAGCAAGTTATCCCTAGCCCATTATGCTCAATCATTGATCCATTCATGAAACACACTCGAATATTAGCTACGCCCAATGCTCAAATACGATCATAGTGCCCCTTAGTTGGTGCTTTATAAGAGAAGATGGAGACTCAAATTCAAAAATAAAAATTGCATAAAGTAAAAGAAAGTCCCTTTGCAGAGGGAAGTAGGGATTTGTAGAGGTGCCAGAGCTCAAAGCGAAAATTGAGAGATAAAACATTTTGGGAGGCATACTTTTCCCACCAACGAAAACGACTTAGAGTTCCCAACACTTTCCATGCTAGATATATCATAGGTGGATCCCAAATAGAAAATGAAGTTTAATCCTTTTTCCACCATACTTTCACTTTCCATGCCTAACCGTATCCACGGGTGCGCTCCATACCAACACTTTCCAAGGAATTTATTATTTGACAACATAAAGTAAATTCATTTTTCATTTTGGGACTGGGCATCCATAATACATTTGCCGACTCTCATGCAATGACAAGTGAATAAACACTCATCGTGAGAATAACATATCTAGCATGGAAAACATCGGCCACCCCTCACCGCCTCGCGAGCGGTACGAGCACACAAAAGAGAAATTTATTTTGGAAGTTAGAGATGGCACATGCAAATTTGCTTAGAACGGCACGGAAATACCGCATATAGGTAGGTATAGTGGACTCATATGACAAAACTGGTTTAAAGGGTTTTGGATGCACAAGTAGTGATCATACTTAGTGCAAAATGAAGGCTAGCAAAAAGATTGGGAAGCGACCAACCAAGAAACTAAAAATCTTGTACCCAAGCATTAAGCATAAGTAACACCGAATAATGCACCATAAGTAGGATGCAATTTCATTGCATAACTATTGACTTTCGTGCTTGCATAGGGAATCACAAACCTTAACACCAATATTCTTACTAAAGCATAATTACTCATCAACATGACTCACATATCATATCCTCATATCTCAAAACCATTACTAAGAACCAAGTTTATTTTGTCCAATGATCTTCATGAAAGTTTTTATTATATCCTCCTTGGATATCTATCTTTTTGGAACTAATTTCATATGTTGCTTTTAATAAGCTCAAACAAATTTAAGTGAAGAACATGAGCATAATATTTCTTTCTCTCAAAATAATCTAAGTGAAGCAAGAGAGAATTTCTTAAAAAAATTACTAACTCCCAAATAAATCTAAGTGAAGCATGAGAGCATTTCTTCAAAAATAACAAAGCACACCATGCTCAAAAAGATATAAGTGAAGCACTAGAGCAAGTCCAAGGCTCTAAAAATTTAAGTGAAGCATAGGAGAAAGCATAGCATAATTTTTGGCTCTCTCAAAAAGTGTGTCTAGCAAGGATTCAAGACTTAAAACACAAAGCAAAACAAGCAAAGACTCATATCACACAAGACGCTCCAAGCAAAACTCATACTATATGATGAATAAAAATATTGCTCCAAGTAAAATACCGATGGTCGTTAGAAGAAAGAGGGGAAGCCACTCGGGGGCATCTGTCGGTGTCAAAACTGGCAGATATCGGGTAGGGGGTCCCGAACTGTGTGTCTGAGGATCCAAGGTAACAAGGAGGCAGGGGACACAATGTTTACCCAGGTTTGGGCCCTCTTAATGGAGGTAATACCCTACTTCCTTCTTTATTGACTTTGATGAATATAGGGTTACAAGAGTTGACCTACTTCGAGATCGTAATGGCTAAACCCTAGATGTCTAGCATGTATGATTGTGTTTGCCCATATGGACTAAACCCTCTGGTTTATGTAGACATTGGTGGGATCTAAGGTTGTACAAAGTCGGTTACAGAGAAAGGAAGGTACACTATCCGAACGCCAAGCTTGCCATCCACACAAAGGAGAGTCCCATCCAGACACGGGGGATGTCCTTCTATCTCGTATCTTCATGGCCCATCAGTCCGGCCCATGTCACATAGGCCAGCTCCTTGAGGACCCCATAGTCCAGGACTCCCTCGGTAGCCCCTGAACTGGCCTTCAATGACGATGTTGTATCCGGCTTCATGTCTTCAGCTTTGCAAGGTGAGTTCCTCATTGTACTCCATATAGTTCGGCCTTTACATCTAAATATTGTACTTTTAACTTCTGTGCCACTGTCGCCTCGTCTTACATGTGTCAGACGAATATGAAGGGTCTAAGTATTTTTACAAAAAACCCTTTGACCATGTAACACTAAAAAAAGACACATCCGTGACATTTTAGGCCAAACGATTTTTTTCTGTCATACTTATGACACTTCTATGACGATAATTGTGACAAAACCCGGTAGCATCATAGATGTGGTGGGCTCCTACTTCTATGACAAAAAATCATGACAGAAAATGGGCTTTTCGTCCTGGGCGGGCCAGAGATGCAGCTGCATGACATTCTTTGGGCCGTCCATGACAGAAAAAACCGTGGTAGAAGCGAGGGCGAGGAAAATATCGGGGTGTTCCCGGTTACGGTGGGTGGTCGGGGCCGAGCGATGCATAGAGGTTTGTGCATTCCACTTATACACGCACGCGCGTGGGTGCGAGGCTTGGGCTCTAACTGAACCTGAGCGAGGTGTTCGCCTACTGAACCCGAGCGATTGCACTGCAGGCTACGCGTTACTGAACCCGAGCAATCGATCGATGGCTGTTAACTGAACCCGATCGAGCGATTCCTTCGCTACTGCTGCTAACTGAAGCCGATCGATGCTGCCTCTGGATGAATAGTGAGCGTTGCAGGGGGGTTTGGATGAACAGTTCCCGGTGGGGGTGGATTAACATGACCCCATAGTCTTGCCTCTGGATGAACAGGACCCCGATCGATTGAGCCAGTTGGGGCTGGATGAATAGGACCCCGTGGAGGGCTGTATGAACAGGACGACCCCATGGAGGGATAGATGAACAGTAGACGGTGGAGGGGCGGATGAACAGTAGCCCGTGGAGGGGTGGTTGAATAGGAGCCCATGGAGAGGGCTGGTTGAACAGTAGCCAGTGGAGTAGCAAGCGGTGGAGGCTGGATGAATAGGAGCCCGTGGATGAACAGTCAAAGGTGGAGGCTGGAGGAGGTTGATGGTGGATGAACAGTAGCCCGTGGAGGCTGGAGAAGGTCGACGGTGGAGATGAACAGTATCTCATGGAGTCCCGTTTTGCGGTACGCAACACCCCTCCCGATGAACAGGACCTCCGTTTCGACCGTAGCGCTCCAACAGAAGTCTGTTTCGTCTGTTTTGTGGTATGCCACACCCCTCCCGATCAATAGGACCCCGTTTCAACCGTAGGAGGTCCAACACAAGTCCGTTTCCTCCGTTTTGCGGTATGCTAGACCCCTCCCATGAACAGGATCCCGTTTCGAACGTGGCCGGTCGAACACAAGGCCGTTTCCTCTGTTGTGCAATACGCCTGGCCTTGTTTCCATCTGATGTTCCCTCCAAGCCCTCCTGATGAACACGACGACGCATTCCGTTCCGACCCGGTCGGTTGGCTCCCCATGAACATGACGACGACATTGTTTCTCCATTCCGACCCAACCATGTACACAAGCCCTGGCCGTACGTATGTGCGAGTAGGCGTTCGAGACCCCGCTCGTATGTACGTACGTGGCCATATTTTCTTTCTTGCACCCTGGCCGCTGTATGTACGTGTACATGCTACGTGCGCGCCTCTACTACGACACGTGCGCGCCTCTACATTGACTAGTATGTACATACATGTTCGCGACCAGAATGACAACGCTACGTACGCTTCGACCAGGTTGGTCCCGACTGTCAGGAACTTCCTTGCGTGCGAAGATGTAGCTGGTGGGTCCCAGCAGTCAGGGGGTGAATCATTTTTTTGCCCGTAATATGGACGCACTTCCTAGTGTGCGAAGATGTAGCTGGTAGGTCCCAGCAGTCAGGGGGGAAACGTTTTTTTCGTGAAATACGGTGGCCCGTCCAGTGGGTCCCTACTGTTAGGTGGAGGAATCATTATTTTTCGCGTAATAAGGAGGCACTTCCTTGCTGCGGCCGTGGGCCCAGTTGTCAGCCTCTCCACATACAGTCCACGTTCGATGGAAGTAGTTCCTTGACCACGTTGACCATGCCGCGCCGAGAGCACCAGGGCGGTGGACGACAGCGAGGCCTAGGAAGGGGACAACGCGGAGTCGGGGAAGACGCGGCAGTGGAAGCCCGCGCGGAGAGGAGTACGAGGGTTCACTGGTTCGGCTATGGTGTAAGGCTGCCATCGCCGCAGGGGGCAGTGAGGCCTCCGCGGCAGCACAGCCGGCCACGGGAGGCAGGAGCAGGCGGCACGACCGGCATTGCTTTGGGCGGATGGAGCAAGAAGACTAGAGGTTGAAGAAGCACTGCGGCCATTGGATGAATATCGTACGGTAACTGGAGCTAGAATCATTCATATTGACTAAGTTGACAAAGCCTTCCGTCCCCTTCAACTTAGCAGGCCCACAAGTCAGCATCCCACTATGCTGGGTCCGAGCTAGCAGGGGGGATATTCATTTTTTTGTGCGTAATAAGGAGGCACTTCCTTGCGTGCGAAGATATAGCTGGTGGGTTCGACCTGTCAGCGGGGGGGGGGGACGTTTTTTTCGCGAAATACAGAGGCCCTTCCGGTGGGTCCCAGATGTCAGCTGGAGGAATCATTATTTTGTGCGTAATAAGGAGGCATTTCCTTGTGTGCGGCCGTGGACCCAGCTGTCAGCCTCTCCACGTACAATCCACATCCGATGGAAGTCGTTCCATGACCATGTTGACCATGCCGCGCCGAGAGCACCAGGGCGGTGGATGACGGTGAGGCCTAGGAAGGGGACGATGCGGAGCCGGGGAAGATGCGTAAGTGGATGCCCACGCGGAGAGGAGTACGAGGGTTCATTGGTTCGACTGCGGTGTGAGGCTGGCGTCGCCGCAGGGCCTGGCTAGCAGTGGGAGTAGTAGGGGCGGTGAGGCCTCAACGGCAGCACAACCGACCACTGGAGGCAGGAGCAGGCGGTCTCGCCGGTGCTGGTTGGGCGGCTGGTGCAAGAAGAGCAGCGATTGAAGAAGCAGCAGGACCATTCGATTCAAATCCAACGGTTACTGCTGCTAGAATCGTTTGGTGACTAAGTTGACAAGCCCTGCGTACGCGTCAACTTAGTAGGCCCACAGGTCAGCCTCCCAACCGGTGCGCCCCAGATGTTAGTGGGAGGAATCATTTTTTTCGCATAATAAGGAGGCAATTGATTGCGTGTGGCCAGGCCAGCATAGGGAGTAGGGTGGGCCGGGGAAGCCTGCGCAGCGTCACAGCGGGTCACAAGAGGAGGGAGCAGGCAGTCCCGCCGGCGCTAGTTTAGGCGGCTGGAGCAGGAAGATCAAAGATTGAAGAACCACGTCGGTCGTTGGATGGACATCCAACAGTCACTGCTGCTAGAATCGTGTGTTGACTGACAAAACCTTGCGTAAACAAATCAGCCTCGAAATATGTGGCGTATACAACCCATTTCCTATTATTTTTTATTATTTTTACTCATTTTCTAATTCATATGGAATTTATTGCAGCCCGTTTTCCATTTTTAGAATTGCTGCCCATTTTCTGGTCAGTACCAGGGTTAGAAAAATAACTAAATATGTGCAAAATTTTGAAAATTCGCAATTTTTTGCTGGGGAACAAAATATTCTTAATCCAAAAATTAGTAGCCATACTAAAACAAATTTGAAAATAAATTAGTACTATGTCATGTTGAATCCAATGAAATACTACAAAATATCAGTGAAGAACAAAAACAAAAAAAAGAAACTAATATCCCATTTGCTATAATTTTTTTGGAATTTTCAACCCCTTTGATATTACTTTTAACACACACTGACCATACTCTTTGGCCAGGCCGGAATGCATCCCTCCTCGTCTTGAAAGATTTGCAGCCCAGTAAGTCGGAGAAAACAAATAGGCCTAGCTTTGGTATTCTTCAAAAAGAAATACTGGGCTAGCTATTTTCCCAAAGGAAAAACTGCTGGGCTAATCATGTTGTTAGACGGGCCACAGAGACCGCACAACCCAGTTTATAGCCTGCTCCTCTGAGTTTCTATTCAAACAAAAGTTGTGCAATTCTGTCGTTAATTGACTATACGTTGAAAATGATGTGGGTCCCAGATATCAGCAGGGTGGATTAGAGTAAAAAACAAGGGGTGCATCTGAGTAGTAAAAGAGGCGCTTGCGTGTGTTTGGGAGTGGACCTGGTGGGTCCGTACTATCATACTCACAACTACAGTTCTCTCCCGATTCACTATGTTGATAGGGACCGTTTCAAAAAAAACTATGTTGACAGGGCGGGACGGCGCCGCCGCGGCGAGCGCACCAAGGCGGAGGATAAAGTGTTGTCGCCAATGTGTTGGGCTGGGTTGGACATTCTTATTGAAAAAAATGGACCAGAACTATTTACGACATTGACTAGGATTTGCATGGGTCTATGGTTGTAGGAAGAAAATGTTGGGAGAAAGAAGACGGGTCACTATCTTTGCCTAAGAATAATATCGATTGAATGTAACGACACTATCATAGGAAATAATATCCTCCTGTTAAATCATGAATTTAAAGAACTGGTGCATGAACATTTAGCTTTATTTATTTATTTACTTATTTATGTTTGGGGGGCCATGAGCATGTACCTGGGCCGGATTCATGTGAGAGCCCCCCTTCTAGTTAATTATGGGCTCCTCTAATGGGCCATCATCAGCGGGTTGGATATTATCAACAAGTGGAAAATGTGTTCCGTACGAAAAATAGTATGTGCTACGTACAGTACGGGGCACTAAGGATCAAACCGTGCAACGACTTCCAAAACTTTGTGTTTGTCATTCTAACAACACATTTATTCAACTAACAGACGAAATATACTACTGATTGTACATTGAAAACAGCAGCAGCAACAACCAGGGCTGGGGGTGCAACAGAAGCAGTAAGCAGGCCAGAAGAGTGAAGACGGAGCTCTATCTTCCAAACCAAACATCAGCCATTATTACAAAAGGGCTACCAAAAAACAAAAAGTGTATGCATCAAACTAAATAAAGATTCTACTACACCAAGTGTACGCATCCAACTAACTGGCTCAGTTAGATGTTACTATTTATTAAGCTGTGGAGCTTGGCTGACGGCTTGAACCAGATGGGTGCCCGACGGGGGAAACTCCAGCTAGCAGGTCGAAGTCTGATACTTGCGACCCTCTCTCCTACTTTGGGCTGCAGAGCGTGGCAGCACATATCAGGGTATGGTGCATGCAGAGACGCATGGTATGCTGTGTACACACAATTTTGCCTGATGAACGAAACCGTGTTGCCATCATGATCCTTGTCGTCGGTTATCTCCTGGTTAATCGGATAATTCAGTCGGACAAACAAAGAGCGTGTACCAAGGCTACTTACCAGCCTCCAGTCAAAACTTCCTGAAGGCCCAGAGAAGCTGGGATCCTGCTCAAAGACCTTGCAGTGACTATGATTGTATTCCGTGAAACAACACGTCCGCTACATGCGAACGATCATCAATCGTTCGCCATCGTCTGATCGAGCCAGGAACCACTTGCAACTACCATGCCGCTTTTCTTTGAAAGGTTCTGGGATTAGGAAGGGTAGGGACACCAGGCGGCCTACAACATCATATCAAGTTGGAGTCAAATAAAAAGGGCTCTTGATGTAGTCAATCTTAAGAACAGCATGTTATGAGCATGAATATTTTTTCATTAAATGTTGACAGTAATATAAGCAAGCCATCATGATATCATAGGAAAGTAACATACTATTGTACCAGCCATTTGTAGCGATGACTAGAGTAGGCCAGCAATTCGTCCAGCCATAGAAGGAGTCGACAACGTAAATGAAGCCCTTCTGTTCAATGGCATCAGAGAACCATGGAGGATGTATGATCCTGCGATGGACGTGCAGATTTATCCACTTACCGCAGTGACCTGTCAGATAAGCGAGACCACGGTTGAAGAACGTAATTAGCCTGAAGTCTTTATAATTCGCAGATCTTGTGGGCACTTGGCAGATTCCAACCTTGAGCAAATCAAACTTGGTATCATGTTGGCTACTATAAGATTCTGAGTATTCTGTGCCACGGTGCCAAAGCAGTGAAGTGTTAATCGAAGGAAGGGGGATCAATCGCCGGGTGTAGACCTCCACGAGCATCCAGCTGCCACGACCGTCGATGAGCACCATCCAAGACATGTTCATGCCGACCCAGTACATACTATTAATGTAGTTGAGGGTGACGGGGATCGGATCACAGTCAAGGAGGTTGATGCTCACCACCCTACGATCGTTATGCTGCGTGACATGCCATTTCTGAAGGTCAGGCGGCATCAGCAAGCAAAAAGTTGGCTTAAAAAGCTCCGGTCTGAGGGCTTTGAGTAAACGGTACACCTCCGACGAGCACACGGCGAGCGGCATGGTACTGAGATTGTCCACAGGCGAAACAATGAGCTTGATTACCTCTGTGGGGAGTGAATTCCAGCCACTCTTTCGACGGACGCTGCTCAGTTCTGCCATTGTTAGTGCTTGGGTTTCGGACAAGGGGGGAGGCGCCTTAGCGGGGATGGAAGATTGGATGATATTATGTGCGGACAAAGATGAAGAAGCGAATATGTGCTGCGGGAAGTGGACAGGTGATGATGACTACAGCACGCCGCTTGACTTACCAGACACATACCAGCAGCGTAGGGTCATATCGATGCCAGACAACTTGCTTGAGGGATCACAGTACTGGTACTCCCTACAGTACCTACTACTATGCCCTAACTTGCTTGAGTAGAGTAGTAGTGGAGTAGCACTAGAGGAGTAGTATATTCTAATCTAAAATAGTTACAAACTTCAATGCCCGAGCATGGAACGACTACGAACCACCATCGGTGCTAAATCCAGTCCCCAGCAAACGTTCACTGGAAGACATGCCAGTTGCAAACGCCTGCGACGCAGTTACAGTACGTGTGTAAGGGTGGCGGTTTTGTAAAATACTATGGCTTAAAAACAGGCCACCGTCGGATGGAAATCTGACGGTTACGTGGGATTTGCCAGGATTGAGATCATGCCGAACAATTGCCAGATATCATTACTAAAAAAGGTTAAAACACCTGGGGCTATAACTTGCACCGGCTGACCACTAACAATGATACTAACATAGTTGTAAAATGGTCAAAGACCGTGTCTACGTGGTGTTTGGAATTATATGCAAAAAAATTAGCAAGATGCCCGTGCATTGCACGACACACCATCATCACCAACTCGGTTTTTTCTCTACTCCTACTCCTATAAAAGACTCAGTTGGTGATGATGGAGGCGAGGAGGCATGTTCATCCGGGCATGCAGCGGACGGCGCAGTACTATTCAATTTGTTATAACAAACAAAGAAGAGTAGTAGAGATAGAGATAAGAGTAGAGATAGAGACTTAGGGAGGAGCACCACCTACTGCTTCGTGTGCTACTCCTACGCTCCATTCGGCGGCCGCAATGTCCCCTACAGCCACTCCCTCCTGCGCTCCATTTGGTGGGCGCTGTTGAAATTTGGGGAGTGCACTCTCGCGACTGCTGACAGCCACGACTTCACCGACGACGACTTCTTCCCCGACCTCGGCAACCTCTTCCTCAATGACATGGGAGACAACCTCAATGCCAATGGTGCTGCTCCCGTTGCACCGTATATGTTTCTGTCCTTCCTGTTCAAAATCGTGGTAGAATTCATGTTTCTACTTTGTATCCTACTACTGTAGATTCTATCTGTTCGTCTACTATGCTAGTCCACATGATTAGTTTAATCTCTATTATAGCCATCATGATTTATTTTGTGCTTATTCGGATTTAATATCGTAGTAACTTGCTCATATATTCAACTAGTGCAACGTCCCCTACAGCCACTTTCGTTTCATGGATGGACTGGTCGATGCCTCCAAGGAGCCCTTCATCTACTGCTATGAGTGCCCGATGCTGTTTTGGGGCTCGCTGGCAGACATCGTGCATCACCTCACGGATTCGTGCAGCGGTCACTACTGGCCCTTGGCGGAGAACATCAAGTACGAGACTTGCTACCCGTTCACCATGCCGGAGTCACTGGAGGATCACTGTCGCCTTCTAGTCTCGGCGGAGGACGTCCGCGTCTTCCTCTTGATCGTGGGCACCAGCAAGGCCCGCGCAGGCTGCCGCCCCGTCACTGTAGTGTGTGTCAGGGCGACGCCGCTGACGCTGACACTGACACGAGGCCGATGTACGGGTGCATGCTCACTGTTACTACCCCTCCGAGTTATCCGGGCGGCGACACCGGCTACATCAAACTGACTTGGACTCTGCCAAGCTGGGACCTTCCCGTCGATGTGGACATGGAAAACGCATGGTATTATTTACCCCCCAACGCGGTGCACGGGGACTCCAAGGAGGTTCACCTGGACATACGCATTATCAAGTTAAATGTTGATCTTTAGACTTCGCTCACTGTAATCCGTTGTTTAAGCATGTGGAGACTTCCATGCATGATCTTGCTCTATTGGAGTATCGCGCATGAATAAAAGTGTATCCGTTTATGGTTTAGTCTAGAATCTTCCATGTATGAAATTTTACTACAGTACTGGTGAAATACTTACTATGAACCATTTCTTACATCTCCTCTGCCCCTTCCAAGTCATCCTGATTTAATACCTATGTCTAGGTGTATAAGGGCATGGTTAATACTTCATAGTATAGCCAGCTGCTGACTATAAGAAAGTGTCATGTCATCTGTAGCCAACATGTATAACAATCGATACTCAAATACTAGTTCTTAAAGATCATTTCTTGCAAAGCACAATAAGTGTTATTTCTTCACAAGTTTTGGGTGCAGGTTGAACAGTTGAACGCTTTTGTTTGTAAAAGATACCTTTTTATCTATTTCACCCGGATGTTCGTGAGCTCTGGAGATGGATAATATCTGAAGAAACCTATCGATACCCGTTACGCATGAGATGACCCCCACATCCTTTGTCAAAATAAACAACTCCCCGATCAATGCATTTCACTCTTTCATGCAACGCACGGGCACCTTACTACTATAGATTAGTACAACCAAAAATTGAACTAACATTATATATAGTACAATAAATGCTAATGCATGTAACCTAAAATTATATCATTGAAAACTATGTTCAAATATGAATCCAACGATGTAGTTTTTGTTGACATGCACTAACATTTTGTTAGTTAAATCTTCAGTTAAATCCAATGGGGGACTAATAAACCATGACCGATGTAGTACAAGTGTAGAGGGCGGCACTGCACGGGAGTCTCACCCGCTCGTGGCGCGACAGTAAAGTCATCATATCACAAAACCCAACCACTGCCAGTAATAAGTGGCCTGGTAAAATAAACGGACAAGCAACCATCACATCCCTCCGTCTTCTTTGCATTTCGTCTCTCTACATTTACTTTCTCCGGTTTATCTCGCACACTCGATCCCTAGCTACTAATCCTAGTATCCCTAGCTACTACTCCTAGGGCCAGTTCTTTTGGCGGCTTAAAAAATAAGCCGTCTCTTCCCCAGCTTTTCCCGCAAGACTAGTCACAGTGGAGAGTAACATTAGGGCGCCTCACTCATTTATTTGGGCTTCTAAACTACTACTAGTACCTCCGTCCTGGTTTACTCGTCACCATTGTAATTTGTGGTAAATTTTGACCAAAGATTTAACTGATAAAATGTTAGTGCATGTGACATGCACTAACATTTCATTAGTTAAATTTATGATCAAAATTGGGGACTAATAAACTAGGACGGAGCTAGTAGTAATGGGATTACTACTAATCTAGAAGCCTAAACAAACTGGCCCCTGGTACTTCTACTAGTAGTACTAGTACTCAAGTTGGAATTCCAATTGCACGGCACAACTTGTTAGGCAAAAAATTCGATACAGGGTGTAGGAAGCGGTTTGGGAATTTGCATGCCTTTCCGACCAGTGAGATACTCCGTACAAAGTATGACAAAGAAATAACCACAGAGAAGGAAGCTAAAAGTAAACAATCAAACGAGAATTTTTGCATTTGTTTTGCATTGAATCGTTTCACAAGCTTGACTAGTGTTGTTTTTCTACTTTTACAAAAACCGCATCATAATGTTAAAACGTGCATTTGCACGTACATAAGTAATAGTAGTACTCCGTCTGTCTAGGTGTATAAAGTCTTCCCTCCTTCTTGGTCACAGTGCACAACCAAAGATGACTTATTCACCTGGACGGAGGGAGTAGCACAGTCTGCAAGCATATATAGAGAGAGATGTGTAGTGCGATAGTATATAGTAGTAAAGTTTGTGCTATATGCACCTACTTACAAAACGCGTACGGATACACAAGGTTTCCAAAATTTCCTTCTTACATACTTAATTAAGGACGCTAATAATTCCCAAACATTCGGGATTTATCATTTGTGTCCCAGAACTAATGAGATCACCTTACGAAACTAAATTATACTCCTACTAAAAGCCACGATGCTCGTAGGAGCGCTTGCGGCGCGCCACGAGTGCCCTGGTGCACGGCCGTTTTCCAGCGCGCCGACACAACACCTCTTCCTCAACGTCGCAACTCGTGAGGTGCTGATTGGCAGCTTGCCGGCGGACAAGCACGATCTCACCGGTGTGGTGATCCGGCGCCAGCAGGTACTCCTCCTTGCTAGATGAGGTGCTTGGGCCCGACTGCACTTAGGGCTTTGGCATGAGCGTCCTCTGCCACCCTCACGGCCCTTGCACGAGCCTTCTGCCAAAGAGCCAATTGCCCGAATCTCTTAGACACAACATAGACCTGCCAGGCAGCTTGCCCCACGGCGCGCTTCTCTTCCTCGGCCTTCTTCTCCATCTCTATTTTGGCATGCTCTGCCGGTGGCAAAGCCTCCCACATGGCGACATCCATTTCTTTCCAAAGCTCCTCAAGGCTGGGGGGCTCAGCGGTGGCGCGGCGTTCTCCTCATAGTGGGGAGCCAACGCGTCCTCCGACACGCGTGCTAGCGAGATTGGGAACACTGACACGTCCACCTCGATGCGTCGCGGCGAGGAGTGGGATGCCGACGCGTCCTCCTTGACTAGTGGCAGCGAGGAACGGAACGGCGACACGTGACTGTCCGGGCGGTGCATCGAGGGGCGCCTAGGGCTTGGGAGCGGCAATGCCATGGTGGTCGACGTGAGAGGGAGGGGGGAGATAGCGATGAACGTGAGCATTCTTCCGAATGCCGTGGGAGGCGCAGTATTTATAGCGAGCAATGGCACACCTACGTAAGATATGGACTGAGCTGCACTGACTTAACTGCAGGTCCAGTTGCATCACTGACATGTGGGCCAGACCCCTGTTGGGCCCATATGTCGGTGACCCAATGCACCTGCAGTTAAGTAACTGAAGGAGCGTCCCAGAAGATATGTTGCATGATTAATGTAACAGCTACATGGGCATATTTGTTGGAGTAAATTACGGGGGAGGGAAGGGGTGGAAATATTGTTGATCACAACGGATTGGACGAGCGTGGGGGGAGGAGAGTCATGCATGCAGATTTTTTCCACACGGGGTGGAGTGGTGGGACCGCCGGAGGGAGAAGGAGAGTCTGGCAGGCATATTATTGTTTCCACACATGGAGAGGAAAAGATCTGGAGATGAATGGGCTTCCTGCAGGTATGGGGAACGGTGCATAATAGGTCATCTTGCATGCCGGGCTAGGTATAGTCTCAAGTCATTAAAAACATACACGCCCCACACATGTTCATATTTCAAGGTGCACTAAATTATTGCATGTGATGATTAAGGTTGGCCATAATGGTGGTATCTTAGCTGGTATCATGCACACGGGAATAGCAAACATGCTGATGTGGCAAAGAATTAAAGAAGAGAGGGGGTTAGAGTAACTAGTGTTCATGCATGCATTGGTAAACACATTTTTTGTGAAGAACAACATCATTAGTTGAGTACTTTTGCAGACTACAAAAACTATTCCACCGCCTCTATCTTGCTAAGAGTAGGTGAAATTTTTGAATCGAGCCCTTTAAACTAGAAGGGAGGTAGTAGTACTCTAATAGCTAACCTTGTTGTGATGACAAGATAGGACATGGCACACACCTGGATGGAGGAACTAGTCTGCATTGTGCATTTAAGTTTTGTCTGAAGTCAATGTACCTCTACTTTGACGAAACTTATAGAAAAATGTATCAACATTCATAATGTCAAATCAATATTTTTATACTCACTATAAAAATTAGGTCTTATACTCATTATAATCAGTATTGTAGATATTGATATTTTTAGTATAAATTTGGTCAAACACTTTGCAAACGGTTGACGGAAGTAAAAAGGACCAGAGGGAGTATCATGCATGCGGAGTAGGCAAAAATAATTTCTCATTTATAGCCGGTCGAAGTCTCAAAGGGCGCGACTATGCGAGGGAGGCAAAAGTCATGGGAGGCGCGACGGTTGACAGAATTAAGTGAAGTTACATCCACGCGTGGCGTGCGAACAGACAGAAGCTATACCATCAGGCCTATGATATGGGTCTAGTAGACATGACATCTAGTGGGCCCCGCATAGTTCTCGAGAACTCTTTGGGGGCTTGCAGCCGTTTATCCTCCGGGCAAGCCAGCAACCTGATACGTCTCCAACGTATCTATAATTTATGAAGTATTCATGCTATTATATTATCCATCTAGGATGTTTTATATGCATTTATATGCTATCTCATATGATTTTTGGGACTAACCTATTAACCTAAGAGCCCAGTGCCAGTTTCTGTTTTCTCCTTATTTTTGAGTTTTACAGAAAAAGGAATACCAAATGGAGTCCAATTGACGTGCCAATTTTTGATGATTTTTTATGGACCAAAAGAAGCACCGGGAGTGAAAGAGTTGGGCTAGAAGAGTCCCGGGCTGCCCAAGAGGGTGGAGGGTGCGCCCACCCCCTGGGAGCGCCCCCCTGCCTTGTGGAAAGCCTGGAGACCCCCCCTGACGTGAAACCGACGCCAAAAATTTCCTATAAATACAAAAACCTCCAGAAAGAAACCTAGATCGGGAGTTTCGCTGCCGCAAGCCTCTGTAGCCACCAAAAATAAATCAGGACCCTATTTTGGCACCCTGCCGGAGGGGGGGATCCATCACCGGTAGCCATCTTAATCATCCTGGCGCTCACCATGATGAGGAGGGAGTAGTTCACCCTTGGGGCTGAGGGTATGTACCAGTAGCTATGTGTATGATCTCTCTCTCGCGCGCTCTTGAGGTGATACGATCTTGATGTATCGCGAGCTTTGCTATTATAGTTGGATCTTATGATGTTTCTCCCCCTCTACTCTCTTGTAATGGATTGAGTTTTCCCTTTGAAGTTATCTTATCAGATTGAGTCTTTAAGGATTTGAGAACACTTGATGTATGTCTTGCCGTGCTTATCTGTGGTGACAATGGGATATTCACGTGATCTACTTGATGTATGTTTTGGTGATCAACTTGCGGGTTTAATGAACTTATGCATAGGGGTTGGCACACGTTTTCGTCTTGACTCTCCGATAGAAACTTTGGGGCACTCTTTGAAGTTCTTTGTGTTGGTTGAATAGATGAATCTGAGATTGTGTGATGCATATCGTATAATCATGCCCACGGATACTTGAGGTGACATTGGAGTATCTAGGTGACATTAGGGTTTTGGTTGATTTGTGTCTTAAGGTGTTATTCTAGTACGAACTCTATGATAGATCGAACGGAAAGAATAGCTTCATGTTATTTTACTACGTACTCTTGAATAGATCGATCAGAAAGGATAACTTTGAGGTGGTTTCGTACCCTACAATAATCTATTCGTTTGTTCTCCGCTATTAGTGACTTTGGAGTGACTCTTTGTTGCATGTTGAGGGATTGTTATATGATCTAATTATGTTATTATTGTTGAGAGAACTTGCACTAGTGAAAGTATGAACCTTAGGCCTTGTTTCCTAGCATTGCAATACCGTAGCTCACTTTTACCACTTGTTACCTTGCTGTTTTTATATCTTCAGATTACAAATACCTATATCTACTATCCATATTGCACTTGTATCACCATCTCTTCACCGAACTAGTGCACCTTTACAATTTACCATTGTATTGGGTGTGTTGGGGACACAAGAGACTCTTTGTTATTTGGTTGCAGGGTTGCTTGAGAGAGACCATCTTCATCCTACGCCTCCCACGGATTGTAAACCTTAGGTTATCCACTTGAGGGAAATTTGCTACTGTCCTACAAACCTCTGCACTTGGAGGCCCAACAACATCTACAAGGAGAAGGGTGCGTAGTAGACATCAAGCTCTTTTCTGGCGCTGTTACCGGGGAGGTGAGTGCTTGAAGATATATCTTTAGATCTTGCAATTGAATCTTTTTGTTTCTTATTTTATCACTAGTTTAGTTTATAAAGAAAACTAAAAAAATGGTATTAAGTTTGCCGCATACGCTTCTTCTTTTTAATATCTTTCATGAGAATGATGGAAAGGAAAGTTGTGCTCAAGTGCTAGAAGAAGAAGTCTATAAAATGTTTAGAACTTAATCTTTGAATGATGGTTGTTAACATGAACTCTTTGAATATCCATAGTACTAATGATGATTACACTAGTCATGATGAAAATGTCTCTTATAAGCATGTCAATTTTTGTGGAGTGCATAGAGTTTGCAAGTACACACCAAATAGGGAAGATAGATTTTGCAAGAGGCATAAGTTTTTAGAAACTAAATGGTTGCAAGAGAGGCTATATGTTTGTGCTGAAAATTTAAAATTTCTTTGCAATCCTTGTGAACTTTGCAATGAACGTGATCATTTAAATACCAATGCAAATTGTTTCATGATCGTATTGTGTCCAAAAATTGTGATGACTTGATTTCCCTTGCACATCATAATGAACTTAGTTTGCTTATGGGTTATGAAGAAATAAAACGTTTAACTAAGGATCTTCCATAATTTATCCTTCATAAAGTTCTTGATTTTGATCTAGAGGAAATTTTTATGTATTGTGCGGTGAATTGCATTGAAAATCCTTATATTGCCAATTACATAAAGAAAATAAAACAAATATAAGATAAATAGAATACTAATGAAAGGGAAGAGACTTCCCAATATCCTCCTATTATTTCTTATGATGAATCAGGTAACGAGGAGGAGCTTTCTATTCAACCAATCTCATTAATAAGGAGCTCAAAAAAGAGGGTTAAACCCACACATGATGTGAAGAATAAAAAGAAAAGACGGAGAAGCAAAGGTAGAAAGGTATCCCTCCCAAATGATGTTGCTCCTATTACTCGCTGTGATGATGATAATTGCTATACTATTGGTTCTATCCATACTATTAATGATGAGAGTGATTATGCTTATGATATGAAAAGGCCCAAGCTTGGGGATGCTATGTTTGATGAGAATGACATGTCTGAGAATATATTTGCGGCAATTAATGTTTATCCCAAGCTTGGGGATGCTATGTGATGCTATGTTTGATGAGAATGACATGTCTGAGAATATATTTGCTGCAATTAATGTTTATCCCAAGCTTGGGGATGCTATGTTTAATGAAGATGATATTTTTAGCCTCCCAAGTTTTGATGTGCAAATTTATTATGATGATAGCATGCCTCCTATTTATGATGATTATTGTGATGACACTTATGCTATAGAAAGTAGTAATGATTATATTTATAAAACTTGTCATGATTATGATTACCATTTTTCTGAATATTACTCTTTTAATGTGGAAACAATTTATAGTATTCAAGTCTCTTATGATACTCTCACTATTCCAAATGAGAAGAATTTTGCTTATGTGGAGAGTAATAAAAATTCTATGCTTGTGGCTCATGAAAAGAATGCTTTATGTGATAGTTATATTGTTAAATTAATTCATGATGCTACTGAAAATTATTATGATAGAGGATCATATGCTTCTACATATTGCAATAATATCAAGTTTCCTCCCTATGTGTTGAAAATTCTGAAGTTATGCTTGTTTTGCCTTCCTATGCTAGTTGATTATTGTTCCCATAAGTTGTTTCTCACAAAATCCCTATGCATAGGAAGTGGGTTAGACTTAAATGTGCTAGTCATATTCTTCATGATGCTCTTTTTATGTTTCAATTCTTATCTTTTATGTGAGCATCATTGAAATCATCATGCCTAGCTAGGGGCGTTAGACGTTGGCGCTTGTTGGGAGGCAACCCAATTTTACTTTTGTCCTTTGCGGTTGCTTCTGTTTAGTAATAAATAATTCATCTAGCCTCTGTTTAGATGTGGTTTTATGTTTTAATTAGTGTTTGTGCCAAGTAGAACCTTTGGGAAGACTTGGGTGAAGTCTTTGCGATCATGCTGTAAAAAATAGAAACTTTTGCGCTCACGAGATTAGCTGCTATGTTTTACTGGAGAGTGATTTTAGGTTGATTCTTTTTGAATATGATTAATATACATATTCCTCAGGTCCACCAATTTATTTCAGAATTTTTGGAGTTATAGAAGTATTCGAATAATACAGATTACTACAGACTATTCTGTTTTTGACAGATTATGTTTTCTATGTGTTGTTTGCTTATTTTGATGAATCTATGAGTAGTATCGGAGGGTATGAACCATAGAGAAGTTGAAATACAGTATATATTACACCAATATGAATTTAGAATGAGTTCACAACAGTACCTAAGTGGTGGTTTTATTTTCTTATACTAAGGGAGCTCATGAGATTTTCTGTTGAGTTTTGTGTTGTGAAGTTTTCAAGTTTTGAGTGAAGTTTTGATGGACTACGGAATAAGGAGTGGAAAGAGCCTAATCTTTGGGATGACCAAGGCACCCCAAGGTAATATTCAAGGACAACCAAGATCGTAAGCTTGGGGATGCCCCGGAAGGCATCCCCTCTTTCGTCTTAGTTCATTGGTAACTTTACTTGGAGCTATATTTTTATTCACCCCATGATATGTGTTTTACTTGGAGCGTAATTTTATTTTGTTAGTACTTTCTTGCTGTTATTTAGAATAATTTTTTGCATCTATATTTTCAATAAAAATGTCAAGGATAGCCTTTACCATGCTTATTTTTTAAGTATACATGTTGCTGTTTCAAAATAGAAAGTTTACTGATGTTGCTAAAATTCCCTAGAAAAGTCAGAGAATGATATAATATTGAAACTTTTGCATATTGAGCTCTGATAAATCTTATACAGTGTAGTATTTTTCTCATAATTTTTGGAGTTAGGGAAGTATGATGAATCTTGCATTCTTTACAGACTATACTGTTTTGGCAGATTGATGTTATGTTTGCATTGTTTGCATATGTTTGCTTGTTTAATGATTCTATTTGAGGATAGGAGTATTAAATATGCAAAGAAATTTAGTATGCAATATTGAATAGTAATTTTTGTGATTTGCTACAGTAGAGAATGATAAGGTTTTTGCATTGGTTTATACTAACTTATCTCACGAGTTCTTGTTGAGTTTTGTGTGGATGAAGCTTTCGAGATTTAGGAAACCAAGATATAAAAGGAATTAAGGAGACACAAAAGCTCAAGCTTGCGGATTCCCAAGGCACCCCAAGATAATATTTCAAGAAGTCTCAAGCATCCAAGCTTGGGTATGCCCCGGTAGGCATCCCACCTTTCTTCTTCAACAATTATCGGTTAGTATCGGTTGAACCTAAGTTTTTGCTTCTTCACATGAGTTGTGCTATCCTTGCAATGCCATTTTATTTTGTTCTGCTTGCTGTTTGAATAAAGTACTTAAGATCTGAAATGCTTAAATGAGAGAGAGTCCTCACATAGCTAAATAATTATTTGACCACTCATTGATCTTCACTTATATCTTTTTGGAATAGTTTTCCATTTACTCGTGTGCTTCACTTATATCCTATGAGTAAATGGTTGAACAATTTGAATATCATAAATCTGAAATTATATATGTTTCATATGCTTATCCCATGGGGAGTAATGACTTCACATATAAGAAGTAGAGGTGGTAAATTTATTGAAGGTTAGCAAACATTGTATTGGTCACTTGAACAATTCATGAAAGAATATTGAAGGAAGAGAGATTTCACATATAAATATACTATCTTCGACATCTTTTGTAATTGTGAGCACTCATTAAAATATGACATGCTAAAAGGTTGATGTTGGACAAGGAAAACAACGTAATGGGTTATGTTTTCCTATATCTGAAAAGTTATATTGTCTTGGATCATCCAACATGTTGAGCTTGCCTTTCCATCTCATGCTAGCCAAAGTCTTTGCACCAAGTAGAAATACTACTTGTGCTTCCAAACAACCTTTAAACCAGTTTTGCCATGAGAGTCCACCATACCTACCTATGGATTGAGTAAGATCCTTCAAGTAAGTTGTCATCGGTGCATGCATTAAAAATTGCTCCTTAAATATGTATTATCTATTAGTGCGAAGAAAATAAGCTTTATACGAACTTGTGATAGGGAAGAGATGAAAGCGACGGACTGCATAATAAAGGTCCTTATCACAAGCGGCAATATAAAGTGACATTCTTTTGCATTAAGACTTTGTGCATCCAACCATAAAAGCGCATGACAACCTCTGCTTCCCTCTGCGAAGGGCCTATCTTTTACTATTATCTTCTACCCCCTTGTACAAGAGTCATGGTGATCATCACCTTTCCTTTTTACACTTTTCCTTTGGCAAGCACTTTGTGTTGGGGTGATCCGGATATATATATCCACTTGGATGTAGGCGTTCATAAATTATTATTGTTGACATTACCCTTGAGGTAAAAGGTTGGGAGGCGAAACCATAAGCCCCTATCTTTCTTTGTGTTCGATTAAAACTTTGAACCCATAAATATCACGTGACTGTTAGCAATTCTGAAAAATTAAATGATAGTCGAGTATGTGGAGTTTGATAAATCAAAGCTCTGACATAGAACCTTCCTGAAAATAAGATGAATTGCAATTGTTTGATGACTGATAATGAAGTTTGCTAGTTTTCAAGAAAGTTTATGGTCTATGCTTTAACATGTGAATAGCTTATTACTTGATCATGAGAAGTTTTATGAGATGAGCTACTGTTATGACATGTAATCATGCTAGAAAAGGTGATTGAAATTATATTGATCAAATTGTGCACCTGCTAGCATTCACACTTCATAAATTATTTCTTTTATCATTTACCTACTCGAGGATGAGTGGGAATTAAGCTTGGGTATGCCGATACGTCTCCAACGTATCTATAATTTATGAAGTATTCATGCTATTATATTATCCATCTAGGATGTTTTATATGCACTTATATGCTATCTTATATGATTTTTGGGACTAACCTATTAGCCTAAGAGCCCAGTGCCAGTTTCTGTTTTCTCCTTGTTTTTGAGTTTTACAGAAAAGGAATACCAAATGGAGTCCAATTGACATGCCAATTTTTGATGATTTTTTATGGACCAAAAGAAGCCCCTGGAGTGAAAGAGTTGGGCCAGAAGAGTCCCGGGCTGCCCAGGAGGATGGAGGGTGCGCCCACCCCCCTGGGCATGCCCCCTGCCTCGTGGACAACCCGGAGATCCCCCTGATGTGAAACCGACGCCAAAAATTCCTATAAATACATAAACCTCCAGAAAGAAACCTAGATCGGGAGTTCTGCCGCCACAAGCCTTTGTAGCCACGAAAAACCAATCGAGACCCTATTCCGGCACCCTGCCGGAGGGGGGGATCCATCACCGCTGGCCATCTTCATCATCCCGGTACTCTCCATGACGAGGAGGGAGTAGTTCACCCTCGGGGCCAAGGGTATGTACCAGTAGCTATGTGTTTGATCTCTCTCTCTCATGTTCTTGAGGTGATACGATCTTGATGTATAGCGAGCTTTGCTATTATAGTTGGATCTTATGATGTTTCTCCGCCTCTACTCTCTTGTAATGGATTGAGTTTTCCCTTTGAAGTTATCTTATTGGATTGAGTCTTTAAGGATTTGAGAACACTTGATGTATGTCTTGCCGTGCTTATCTGTGGTGACAATGGGATATTCATGTGATTTACTTGATGTATGTTTTGGTGATCAACTTGCGGGTTCAATGAACTTATGCATAGGGGTTGGCACACGTTTTCGTCTTGACTCTCCGGTAGAAACTTTGGGGGCGCTCTTTGAAGTTCTTTGTGTTGGTTGAATAGATGAATCTGAGATTGTGTGATGCATATCATATAATCATGCCCACGGCTACTTGAGGTGACATTGGAGTATAGGTGACATTAGGGTTTTGGTTGATTTGTGTCTTAAGGTGTTATTCTAGTACGAACTCTATGATAGATCAAACGGAAAGAATAGCTTCGTGTTATTTTACTACGGACTCTTGAATAGACCGATTAGAAAGGATAAGTTTGAGGTGGTTTCGTACCCTGCAATAATCTCTTCGTTTGTTCTCTGCTATTAGTGACTTTGGAGTGACTCTTTGTTGCATGTTGAGGGATTGTTATATGATCTAATTATGTTATTATTGTTGAGAGAACTTGCACTAGTGAAAGTATGAACCTTAGGCCTTGTTTCCTAGCATTGCAATACCGTTTACACTCACTTTTACCACTTGTTACCTTGCTGTTTTTATATTTTCAGATTACAAATACCTATATCTACCATCCATATTGCACTTGTATCACCATCTCTTTGCCGAACTAGTGCACCTTTACAATTTACCATTGTATTGGGTGTGTTGGGGACACAAGAGACTCTTTATTATTTGGTTGCAGGGTTGCTTGAGAGAGATCATCTTCATCCTACACCTCCCATGGATTGATAAACCTTAGGTCATTCACTTGAGGGAAATTTGCTACTGTCCTACAAACCTCTGCACTTGGAGGCCCAACAACATCTACAAGGAGAAGGTAGCATAGTAGACATCACAAGCCCATGCCGTTCGCACGGCCTACTCATCCCCTTCTTCTACTAGTATAGTACCTTACAACAGTTCGCTCCCAGTCGTCCCGTCCTTTCACATTACACCAGTTCAACTTCATCCTAACCCTCCTCCAAAATCCATGGCATCCCAAATCTCCATGGTCGCCGCTGAGTACCAGGTTAGAGCCATCACCGGCGATGAGTTCATCGTCATCTACACATGTGCATCTGCGACGGTGAAATCATGCCTTGCTCGCTTCCTACGCATGTTCAACAGTTCAACAGATGAGTGGGTCGCTGGGCTAGATGTTGTGTACACCACAGTCCTGGAAAGAGAGAAGAATCTAAAGGAGGCAGAGAGGAAGAAGCCCGCCGTGATCCAGGTTTGCGTACATAATGTGTGCTTGGTCTACCACATATTCCATGCCGATGTTGTGTGCCAGGATTTTAAGAACTTCCTCATGGACGAAAGAGCAAAATTCGTTACTATAGACTTTAGGAACGACAGGGATGTCCTGGGTCGAATAGGCCTCATTGTAGGCCAGCCCGTCGATCTCCAAAAGGCAAGCCTGGTGTCCTCCTCTCAGCCTTCAATGTTGGGCAGCAGCCTTGATTGCTCCTTCGTACGCTAAACTGAAGAAACCTCACCATGAGTTTCATCATGCATGGGAGTCAAAGACATTAGATGATAATCACATCCTGTACGCAGCAATGGATGCCTACCTTTGTTTAAATATCTACAAGGGTTGGATGAAGAAGCAGAGCCCAGTGTCCTGTTCAAGCAAAGAAGCGTCAGCGAAGAGGAAGAGGAAGAGGGACGAGGACGAAGTCGAGGACGTGGACTCGGACTCCGAGTAGGTGGCAGTGCCATCGCTCATGCTGGTTCTATTGCAGTGTCAAGCGGACTAGTTGCTTAGATTATTTTCAAGGGTGTGTTGTGCTGAGGCCCCAGCAGAACTATGTTTATGTTCTTTCTCGTTATTTGAACTCTTTAGTACATACAGTAGTACTAGTACTATGTCTTACTACTGTTCTTCTTGTAGTTGGTACTACTGCTCATATCTTCATGTTCCTACTGTACTTAATACGTTCGTACTAGTAGTATAATTTGGGTCAGTCGATTTGTGAAAGAAGTTCGACAAAGCGAAGGAAGAAGATGGCAGAGAAGCTACCCCAGTATCTATATTAGGGTGGCAGGGTGCCCATGATCTATCTTATGAGTGTTGGGTATGGAGTGCAGTTCACCGGAAAAAATGGATCGTGCCCGGGGTTAAACGGATGGCGGGGGTGGGGGGAGCATGGCGGTGGCAAGCGGTTCAGGGGAGGGTAGGGCGGAGGCGGCAGGCGGTTAGGCGTGTGGCGGGCTGAGAAGATGAACCGTGCATCAATTTCGGAGGTTGAAGAAGCCCTTCTAGCCATCGATGTTGCATCAAACGGCTCACAAGAGTCGAATGACCCAAATTGCTCCTTCAGATTGCAGGATCCACGTGGCATTCAAGGTCTCGAAGGTAGATTCCTCGTCTGCACCCGGTTTGTAGGCTCAACGTGCGCGCGACCGGCTTCCGCCACGACAGCCACCATGCGCGCCTCCTCCATGCGGGCGGAGACAACAATGACACGCTAGTTCCTCCTCGCCGGCGTGCTGGAGCATGCGCTCGTCCTCCTCTTCGTATGCTACGTGCATAGACACGGCTCCACCAGCTGCTCGCGTGCTTGGCAGCGTTGCGGCATCACGAGGAGGGACTGTAGATGACGTGAGCGGGCAAGCCTTCGGCTTCATGGCACAGGGATGGCGGCGACATGGTGGTGATGGGCGAGAAATTGTTGGCCGGAGCAGGCGGGCGCCGGCATGCGCAACGACGGCGGTGACATATTGATGAGTGCGCGAATGGGAGCTTAGTTTAGTTTTATATAGGGTTGGTCAAACTTAAAATAAAACCGTACTAGTACACGTAAACATTAGACTTAGGCAGCGCTTTTATTAGTTACCACAGCCATGATACGGAATCATGTCAAAGCGCGTGAACCACGGCCGCTCGGTCAATCGAACGGTGCGTCAGCGTGTCGCGCTTGAAGGACATACACCAAACCTTTTTGTTTGTGTGAAAACAATCCCCGAATATTACTCATTTTTTTCCTGGAAAAGTTCTTGACGCTACAATATTTCCATATATTTGAATTTAACTCTAGTTCGTGTTTATTTGGATTTGGACGTTTTAGGTGCGCCCTAGTTTTTTTTAATACTGATTTTGTGTGTGTGACTGAGAGAGAACGTGTGTATGTGTTCATATGTGTGTTGTGGCGGAAGGGCAATGTGGAGACGGTGTGCGTGTGATAGAGACATAGAGAGGTGTGAATGTGCAAATGATCATGCATGAGTGAGACATAGACAGATGCCGATACGTTGTGTATACATGAGAGAATTGTCTTCTATTTTACTTGTGTATGTGTGTGTGTGAGAGAGAGAGGAGCATCCGTAACATAACAACCATCTCTCTCGATTTCTCCGTCCCTCGCACGATCGCATGTAACACATGCATCAACACGCACATTTTGACACCCTCACTCGGCCCCTGCCCACCTCAAGGTCCGCACAATCTCTTCGTGCATACCCTGTTTAGCATGTAGCTTTCCGTCACATACACACACATTTCTCTCCTTAGGTTTGTTTTCTCTCAATATCTGACACACACACAAACACACACACACACACACACACACACACAGCACAGCACAGCACAACACAGCACACACACACCCCATCCCCTGAGCACACAATTCATCCCCATCCAAGGTTATATGGCGACCACTCTCGCTTGTGCTTCTCTGCACCCTAGCATGCACAACACCTCAATCTTCAAAGAGGGCATCGAGGAGATGAAAGACGGCAACCACACCGCGCTAGAGAGTGCGGGGCCATTTGGAAGCAGGATGATGTGATGACGGCTGACTGACTCCTCCCCCCACCCTCTCTCTCTCGCACAAAATTACCAATCCCTCTCTCCCCCGCACAAAATTATTAATCCCTCAACCCACGAGATCCTTCCCCTCTCGTCCATGTTTTTCCAGCTCTCTCATCAAACATGTTGTCTCTTCTCCTTCCACGTGTACAGAATCCGGATGCACACGCATCTCACATATATTACATGTCTCCATCTTTCTCAAAGACCTAACTTCTTCCTCTATCTTTCTCTCTCTATCTCTCTCTCTCTCTCGTTAGGTTTTTGTCCTACTCTCTCGTCCACATACATACAACCTTTCCCGCCCTATCTGCTCCATCTTCGCAAGCTCTCTCTGCACGTTTCATTCACACATTGGGATATGTTCAAAATTTGCTTTTATAATGGCTGATCTAGAGTTATGGTTGGTTTTGGTGCATCCTACAAAGTAATAACAAATGCATTTAGATTCTCATTTGACTAGGATTATGTGAGTGTGAGCATGTTGTGAAGTACTATAGACCTTGTATACATCTTGGAATTCGACAATGATTGTAACTATTAAGTTGTATAGACCATTACATTCGAACAGTAGCCTAATATATTTATTTCACAACTTCAACAAATGATTAGTTCACTACAAACTAAGAAAACAAATGTGTACTCTCTCCGTTTTTAATTAAGTCCACATATTAGCATTGATCAAAGTCAAGTTTTGTAAACTCTCAGAAAGTTTATAACAAAAAATATTAACATATACAATAACAAATAAATACCATCAGATTCACTATTGAATGTACTTTCACATCATACATATTTGTTATGGTAAATGTTTATATTTTTCTATAAACTTGGTCAAACTTTAGGAAGTTTGACTTCGGTCAAACCTAATATGCAGAGTTTACTAGTACTACTCGCTAGTTGCTTAGCCGAATCACCCAACACGCCACACGGGGAGTTTAGTGTCACAAAATTTTGAGGTCAGCGGGAAAATCTCCCGCGATCCTGATTCGAGCAGTGGGAAGTTACCATCATATCCTTCGGAACATGCCTATGGATGACGCTAGGTAGGGGGCTTTTCCGTAATTTTAGGTTCACCCTACCCAACCAACCCCACCCCGGCACCTAGAGTAGTACACCTGAATACTCCCCATTTTCTATCCCCACCGCAAAATAGACTTCTCCACGGCACTGCAGCCTTCGTGCTCCTCCCCTTCTACATCGGCACACTCGTCCATCGCAACGCATCTGCCTCATCGACGACCTCGTACGCCGCACTGGATCCAGTCCACCATCATCGTTGTACACGGAGCCTCTTCCCCGACACCGTCTTCCACGGTCTCGGGTCTGCTTCCCGGAAGCCGACTCCAAGTGCAGAAGCACCACCGTCGTGGACAATGAACTGACTCCCATTGCCGACCATGACTCACAGAGGCCGCCGCGACCATCATTCTCCTCCTCGATTGGTAATGTGTGTATTGAATCACTTAGCAGTACATGTGCAGTTCCAATTTTGTTCATACCTACACTTCAAATTTCCTGGGTGCTATTGTTCCCGTAAAAGTAATTGGCTATAGCCTCCATTGTCCAAGAGAATATCAGCTTGTAATTGTGCATCGCTCCTGTAGCATGCTGTGCTTGGGTAGGTTTTTCATCTGCAACCAGTAGTGTGGCGAATGATGGAAAGTTTTTTAGAACTAGCAAGATGCCCATGCGTTGCACGCATCAAGATGCATTTGTATGACTAGTTTATCTTGTGGGAGAAAAGGATGAATGAGGGAAGGCCTTATTTGCAAATCTGTAGAGGGGTGTGGGTATCTTTTTGCAAAATTCCCATTGTTTCCTTCCTATCTGTCAGATATAAATCGGATGGCCTATATTGCAGGATGGCAGGCACAGCATCATCACCAACTCTGTTTTTTTAAGAAAATAATTATAGGGAAAAAAAGTAGACAGTCGAGAAGTAGAAATAAATATAAATATTAAATACAAAATAAATATAACAGTAGAGAAGAGAGTAGAGATAGCAGAGACGTCGGGAAAGGATCGCGCGCGCGCGGGAAAAAGCGGCTGGGCATGCGCTAGTTTTGGCGCGCGGCGTCCGGCGCGCTTTATAAAATCCAACGCCCTCCCACCGCTTTGTGCCTTGCCACCTCTCTCTCCCTGCTCTGTGCCTCGCCACCGCTCTCTCCCCGCTCTTTCTCGCCTCGCCGCCGCCGCGCCACCATGCTGTCGTGTCGCTGGGAAACTTGGGGATATCGCGACGTCCGCGCGCGCCCCTCCGGCGGCTTCTCCGCCGAGATCTGGTTCTGCGAGATGTGCCTCGGCCTCGGCAATTTCGACACCGCCAACAAGGTTGCCCGCGCGTATGGCGCGACGGCGTCGCGCCTCCGGTGCCTCATAGAACATTGAACTTCCCCAACGTGCCGACGCGGGAGCGGGCGCAGGAGCTCGCGCCTCTGCCGCGGCTTATCACCGACGAGGATCGTCGGGACCACCGGAGGCAGGAACACCGCCTCGGCATCGTCGAGATGGACGAGGAAGCCATGGCATTGTGGCACCAACGCTTCTCACAGGACATCATCAATGAGCGCGAGTTCTACACGCAAAGGAAGGCGGAGAGGGATAAGAGGAGGGCGGAGCGAGCCGCCTATCGTGAGGAC
The DNA here is from genome assembly GCF_018294505.1 of Triticum aestivum. Lineage (NCBI taxonomy): Eukaryota > Viridiplantae > Streptophyta > Magnoliopsida > Poales > Poaceae > Triticum > Triticum aestivum. Next base: position 479,307,311 of record NC_057795.1, read on the forward strand.
AAGCGTAGGCGGAAAGCGGACGCTCAATTCAAAATGAGGCTAGGAGCAGCGTCACCCTGGGAATCCGACGATGATAGGTATCTTCACGCCTACAGTCAGACGTCGGAGGAGGACATCACCGAGGAGGAGTTGAATTATATTTTTTTATCTATCTATGCCGAGAACTATCCTCTACTCTCTAGTCTCTACTCTCTATCTCTACTTCTCGATCTCAGCATTGTAAATGCTTTTTTAAAGTGCCGCACGTTGCGATTCTGTTGGAGATGCTCTAACATGGCAGACGAGTGCTTTAATGTTGCCCACAAGATGCGCGAGTATTACTAGTAGTATATTTTTCTTGCCATGTTGATATTTGAAAATCACGAGTGTGAACATGTAGAGGAGCAATGAAGACCGAACACGGGATATTGGGGACATCTTCAAGGAGCATGGCAAGTTAAAGAGGAGCTGCACCGAACCTGTAAAACGAGCTTTGGTAAGTAACACCCTTTCAATTACTTTCATTTAGCCCCGTGTTCTTCGATGTGTATATGTTGTAGTTTCTGTTTCTCTTAAGCCTCGTGTTCTTCGATGTGTAATAAGAAGAGTCTTAATCGTCCTACTGCTTTTGTTTTTAGCTTGATAAAGGAAGTGGGTGTTCTCACCTTGTATTCCGTTTTTATATATTTTCCTTTTGAATTCACTTCTCCGAGTTCTGTTTATGTGGCTTCTACTAAATGGATCTGGGTTGCTCTCAGTATTGATCTAAAAAAGAAGTAACTTCATGTCAGGATGCAGTTCCTGCGAGGAGGGAAGTAAAGTATGGTCAACCTCGAGATCATGTTTCCAAAATGAGGCTGGATTACACACAAGGTGCCAGTTCCCTAATGATGTTGGATTAGACACAAGGTGCAAATTCCCAGATGATGCTGGATTACACACAAGCCAGGTGGAGTCGTCGGCTGTTCGTGTCCTCATGGCTCTAGTAAAGGCTGAAAGAGAGCATGCAGCAGCCCTTGAGAATGTAGCTGAGTTCCTGAAGAAGTGAAAAGATTAATCAGATGCTCTCTTCACCCAAGCCAAAGAAGAGATAGAAGAAGCCAGAAATAAGCTAGCAGAGGTAGAGCAGGCTAGGCGTCTCCTGCTATCTAAAACTGTTGTCAATTCAAAATTTCCTTCATAATAGCAACGTTCAAATGTTTTCCAGTCAGCATGCCTGTTGTGATGTCCGTGCATCCACTGATGTGGCACAAAATATTTTTTTCAGGTCATGTAATAATAGCAATTACTTTCCAAACAATAACAGACGAAGCATTGGACATGGTATAGTTCACGCGCAAGCCCGACATTCCAAGTTCAACTTCCACATCAAACTCATGTTCACATATATCTGCACATTCATACATAATGTCCACAACCATGATTCACTTCAAAGCCAAAAAAAATGTGAGGCGAGTTATAAATAAAGAAAAACCTCTAGTTCCTGCTACCAGTGTGAGAACAACAAGTCTAGACCATGCGTAATTAATTTTATTTTGGTCATTTTGTGTGTTCTAAAATGCCGGCCGGCTCGTGGAAGGACGTGTTGCCAGCACTCGCGTGGATTCAATGAAGGCAGGTGGGGCAATCTGAAGCCGGTTGCATGCAGCGAGGAGGCTTGTTCAGCCGGGCCTGCTGTCGGTGTCAAAACCGGCGAATCTCGGGTAGGGGGTCCCAAACTATGTGTCTAAGGCTAATGGTAACAGGAGGTGGGGAACACAATGTTTACCCAGGTTTGGGCCCTCTCGATGGAGGTAATACCCTACTTCATGCTTGATTCATCTTGATGATGTGAGTATTACAAGAGTTGATCTACCACGAGATCGTAGAGGCTAAACCCTAGAAGGTAGCCTATGATTACGATTGTCGTTGTCCTATGGACTAAACCCTCCGGTTTATAGACACCGGAGGGGGCTAGGGTTACACAGAGTCAGTTACAGAGAAGGGAATCTTCATATCTGAATCGCCAAGCTTGCCTTCCACGCAATGGAGAGTCCCATCCGGACACGGGACAAAGTCTTCTATCTTGTATCTTCATAGTCCAACAGTCCGGCATACTCATATAGTCCGGTCGTCCGAGGACCCCTTAATCTAGGACTCCCTTAGTAGCCCTTGAACCAGGCTTCAATGACGATGAGTCTGGTGCACAAATTGTCTTCGGCATTGCAAGGCGGGTTCCTTCTCCGAATACTGCAAAGTAGATCTTGAACACAAGAATCATGTCTGGCTCCGCAAAATAAATTTCATGTACTACCGTGGAGAACATAATGTTTTCATGAGTCCAATCTGCTAACAGCTTTTATGACATGACATTACATCTTTATCCAGCCATTGTTTTTCCGGCATGCGGCGTCACGCTTTACGAGGCGGTTTTATTGGCACGTCTTGCCGAAGCGGAGATCGTGTCCCCTTATTACGGGATTCTCATCAACACGGACGTGGGTAAACCAACCGTTCCGTTGGTATGATTCCTTGGGAATAGTCATATTTTAAGGCCACGTAGGGGACGCTTGATATTTGTCATCTCTATAAAGAGGCCAGGACCTGTCTACTCCAGCACCTTCCTCCCCTCTACCTCGAGTTCCAACATCCAAGAGTCAATCCGATCGCTTTGAGCTTCCAGCCATGTCCGAACACAGCCTTCAAGGCCGGTGGATGGCTTCTTTTGTCATAGAGGAAGACATCTTGAAGCTCAGGGAGGCAAGATATTTGACTGTGGAGATTTACCATGGACTTCCCGCTCAAGGGCAGGTTATTCCTACTCCCAGATCCAATGAGAGGGTCGTGTTCATCTCTCACTTCCTTCGAGGGCTTGGGTTTGCACTCCATCCCTTTGTCAGAGGGGTCATGTTTTATTACGGGCTATATTTCCATGATCTAGCCCCGGACTCCCTTCTCCACATCTTAGCGTTTATCACCACCTGCGAGGCCTTCCTCCGTATTTCCCCACACTTCATCTTATGGCTCAAGACATTCGAAATGAAACCGAAGATAATCAACGGGGAACAAGCAGAGTGTGGAGGTGCTTCAATAAGCAAGCTTACCCACTCCACTTGGCCAAAGGGCTCCTTTGCAGAATCTTCTGACTTATGGCAATGGGAGTGGTTTTACATCACCGAACCCCACGGTACAAAGCGGATTGCCACTTCTGTGTTTCGGTCTGGCCCTCCGCCCCGACTCGCAACGTGGATCAACAAGGGGCTGGACTGGGGATCTACGGATGAAGTACGAACACTACAAAGCCACATCCGGAACCTTATTGAGAAGGACACCAGTCTCATGGATGTAGTCCAAGTAATGCTAGTCCGCCGGATCCTACCCTGTCAGCGACGCCCTCTTCATATGTGGGAATTTAATCCGGAAGGTCCACGGACTCTTCAGCACTTCTCCGACATGATGCTCAAGGAGATGTGGAAATTATTCTTTGGCACACAAAAACAGTGGCCGGATACTATAGAAGACATCGGTCTTGACTGCAATCATCCAGATACTCTAGTAAGTACTCCATACTAGAACATGGCCTAGTCAAATTATTCATGACAATATACTGATACAAATTCTATCCGGACAGGGCTGGCTAAAAAAGGCAGAAAGAATCAGGTGTTTGGCTCCGTTTCCCGAGGATACTGTCGATCTGTTACTAACAAGGATGCTGGCTTCGGTGCCGCATCAAGTGCCGGCGGGGGAAGAAAAGGAGAGGAGCTGAGAGGTCAAAAGAGACCTTCACGCCGGAGGTACGTCACTCACCGTACCCCAGGAAATCGAAACTCCCGTGTCAGAGGACGAACGGGGAGGTGAATCCAACATTCCCTCCCCCAACGGGAAGAAGAGGGCCGCCCCTGAAGATCGGAAGGCAGAGGCCTCCAAGCGAGGGAAAGAATCCCTATCAGGGGGCCCATATTCGGGAGGCGACATGGCCACACAATGCCCACAAGGGGGTCAGCCTCTAACCGAGTCGTAAGTGAACAAAGGTGTTAATAAACATACCCGTTCTTTTCATGTTTGTGAACGGTGATATCTGAAGCGCATGCTTTGCAGTACGGCTCATAGTCTCCATCAACAATCTGCGTCCTCTGGGGATCTTCTTCCGGAGATGATGGAGAGCAAAACGCCGCCTCCCACTTTTCCGCCCCATAAGGTGGATGACACCAAGGTGTCGTCCCAGAGGATCTCTCCTGATCCGCAAAGGAGGACCAGGCCAGAAGGTGACTCTTCGGCCGCACGAGGTCCGGGGTATTCGGCTCCTAGGGAGACTGACAACAAAAGCCCCGGACTATCCGATATGCAATCGGACATATTGACGGGTCTTCTGCGGCAAGCGCCAATCTCAGAGGAACATCGTACCTTAATGGGTACAGTGATTGAGAGAATTTTGTCCTCGAAAAGCGGATTGAATGAAGCCTTTACGAGTCTACTAAGAGGCTTTGAGGTACGTGATGTGACATTTTTAACTGTACTGTGAACGCAAGGTGCACTGTGTATAGTAGCCCCTGAGACTCTGATTGCCATCCAAACGAGGTGATCGGAGGATCAAAAATATAAATAACCTCAGGTAGTAATTTTGCCAATTTGTGCACAGGCAGCTGCAGCTTCAGCCACTTCCCGGGCCGCCGAATTTGCCGAACTAAAGCGACAACTTGATGTAGCGAACGAGGACATCACGCTCGTGAACAAGCGGCTTGACGAGGTGCAAGGTATGTCTTTTGGGCGGGCAGTGACCATAAATAGGAGCAAGATGCTAGAATTTATAATATGTTTGACTGCAGATGGTGCTGCTGCCATGGAGACCCTTCGTGCTGAGCTTGCCCGGCGAAGGAGCAAGCCAGGATAAGCAATGCAGCTGCCGGGAAGGCAGCTGGTGAGTTAAAAGCTGAACAGGCTTCTCGTCGCCTGAGTGAGGAGAAAATATCCAACATGGCGCTTGAGCTAAAGGATGTCGCTAGCCGATATGAACTTCTCAAGAAGGAGAATCAAGCAAAAACGGCTGACCTTGAGAAGGCCTTACAAGCGGCAAAGGAAACCCCGTATAAGGCCAGAGCGGCACGGGAGGAGATCCGGCAAGCCGGGGAGATCGTGGCTGGGAAGCCCTTTTTATTGTGAACTAAGTTCGTCGATCCGAAGTATAGTTCTCCGGACGCATATTTGGACTTATCAAAGAGTGATGCTGATGTGACGCAGTTTTTCCAAGCCCAAGAAGGCCATGAAGTGGAAACTCTTTTCTGGTTGCAGTTTAGCATGCCAAGGCATCCATTGCTGTTGAATTAACAGATGTCTGAATGGGCTGAGCTCCACAGGATATTCCGACTTGCCATGAATGCTGTCGTAGACCGGCTATGGCCTGAGGGACCAACTATAAATAGTTATTGTGGTTTAGTGCAACAGCTTACTCGTGTGGTGCCGCATATCGATGTTGTCAAGCAGTCCACGTGCATAGAAGGTGCACGGATGGCCCTTGCCCATGTGAAGACATACTGGGCGAAGATGAAGGCCACCGATATTGCAGCCGGGGGTCCACCCGAGGGTTGGGACACACCAGAGTGCTATTTTGAAGAAGTATTAGAGGGGGCCCGCTTGATAGAGGGTCAGTGCTTGAAATATATTATGTTCGAGTAACATGTATCCGGATTGTAAAAACAAAGCTTATGATAATGAAGGTTGTGTTTATACTTTTGCCCGTAAAGTATTTTTAGTGCCTCATGTGTGGTCGTTTTATGTATATATGTATATAACCTGAAAGTTTGCAGTCGTCGGCTTCAGCCCCCTTGTGTATAATGCGGGGCTGTTCGGAAAAGCACTTGATCACACTTGACCCAACATCTTGGTCCATTAAGGAGGTGTTAGTGCAGCGAACTAGGCAATCGGACAATAGAGCTTTAACACTTTCACTTAGCCACATGAGTTTGATGGTGGGGCTACTATATAGCCACTGGTATGTCCGTGTTTATCCGAATATGGTGCGTTTACATACATGACCAAGACACCGGTCCTTCATTAATGTGGAGGAATCGCAAAGAGTCTGATGAGTCCTCGAGTGGTTGACCAGCTCTTGTTATATCATGAAAGTCAGTTTTCGGCTTTCTCTACTGACGTGCTCGTCCGGATGAACCAGGGCACAATCGCAGTAGTTCTCCTTTGGCTGCCTTAGCCGATAAAACGGAACGTAAGGTAGCAAACACAGGAACTGGGCAAACCCAACTATTGACCCAAGACATGATTCGGAGCTGATGCATATAAGGCCAAAACTCGCGACGCCGAACACTCCCGAAGGTATTCGGACTTTTCAATATATATACCGGGCTGGATACATCCCCTGGTAATGAACCCTGAATTCAAGGCACGTGCTACAACCCGGCGTGAGGAGAGAGCGCCTGTGGTGAGTATATAGTTCTCAAAGCACACTGTTGGTTGCTTCTATAACATCCATCTTAGTACGGTGAATCGTAGGTTCACAAGTACTGCCGATATCTTTCCTGGGCGTTTTATATGCCAGGAGGGTATAACACAACAAGAGATAATAATAAGAAAAAAAGATTTACACAGGGTCTTAATCTAAACAGAAACCTTGAAACGGGGCCCTGTTGCACGTCTACGCCTTTGTCTCCGTTGTGCCATGTCCTTGAAGGGTATATCATGATGGCCTATCTGAAAAAGAAAGAACCAGGTGAAAAAAATCTAGTACGGTCGTGGGTATAGTTTGTTGGTTTTGATAAACTGAGAAATGTAGCTTATTGAGTCCTAATAGGGTCAAGCCAAACTATAGACTTCTTATGTGCAGGGTGCCCCCAATGCTACCCAAGGAATTTTGAGTGTATATTTATGTATATGGGAGAACAATGACAACCCTCTTATGGGGCGACCTATGGGGGCAGGGCTGCTAAACCAGCTCAGGTTTATCTGAGCTGCTACACATAGGTGTGCGCCAAACACGTTTGGCTGTGTCCGCGGTCTTGATGACCGATGAGTTGCTTGGCTTGAAAAGGCCACTTCGTGCTTCGGCTACTAGAGTTGCCGCTTATTCTTCTGTACGAAGAGAACGCTCCGTGTTTCCGCTGACCGTGATGACGCCACGTGGTCCAGGCATCTTGAGTTTAAGATAAGCGTAATGCAGGACTACGTTGAAATGGGCAAAGGTCGTTCGTCCGAGTAGTGCATGATAGCCACTTCGGAACGGAGCAATGTTGAAGATTAGCTCTTCACTTCAAAAGTTATCGGGAGAGCCAAAGACAATGTCCAATGTTAGAGAGCCCATACAGCGGGCCTCTACACCTGGTATTACTCCTTTAATGGTAGTGCTGCTTTGCTTTATTCTTGATGGGTCTATCCCCATCTTATGGACAGTGTCCTGATATATCAGATTAAGACTATTGCCTCTGTCCATGAGGACTCGAGTTAGGTGGTATCCGTCAATTGTTGGGTCGAGCACTAAGGCAGCCGAACCCCCGTGACGGATACTAGTCGGATGATCCCTGCGATCGAAGGTAATCGGACAGGCTGACCATGGGTTAAATTTGGGGGCGATGGGCTCTACCGCATATATGTCTCGAAGTGCGTGTTTGCGCTCTTTCTTTGGGATATGAGTGACATAGATCATGTTCACTGTTTTTACCTCCGGTGGAAATTTCTTCTGTCCCCCCGTATTCAACTGGCGAGATTCGTCTTCGTCTTTGCTTTGCGGTCCCTGATACATCTCCGTCGTATCTATAATTTTTATTGTTCCATGCCAATATTCTTCAACTTTCATATACTTTTGGCAACTTTTTATACTATTTTTGGGACTAACATATTGATCCAGTGCCCAGTGCCAGTTCCTGTCTGTTGCATGTTTTATGTTCGGAAGAAAACCAATATCAAACGGAATCCAAACAGGGTAAAAAGGGACGGAGAATTATTTTGGAATATTTGGGATTTTCCGGAGGAAGAATCAACGCGAAACGGTGTCTGGGGTGGCCACGAGATAGGGGGGCGCGCCCCCTACCCCTGGGCGCGCCCTGGGCTCTCGTGGGCCACTCATAAGGCGGTTGGGGCTCTACTTTTGCCGCAAGAAAGCTAATTCTACAAGAAAAATCTGGGCGAAAGATTCACCCCAATCGGAGTTACGGATCTCCAGATATAAAGGAAACGGTGAAGGGATAGAATCAGGGAACGCAGAGAACGCAGAAACAGAGAGATAGATCCAATCTCGGAGGGGCTCTAGCCCCTCCCAAGCCATGGGAGCCAAGGACCAGAGGGGAAACCCTTCTCCCATCTAGGGATAAGGTCAAGTAAGAAGAAGAAGAAGAAGGGGGGCTCTCTCCCCCTTGCTTCCGGTGGCGCCGAAGTGCTGCCGGGGGCCATCATCATCACCGCGATCTTCACCAACACCGCCGCCATCTTCACCAACATCTCCACCAACTCTTCCTCCCTCTATGCAGCGGTGTAACCTCTCTCTTACCCGCTGTAATCTCTACTTAAACATGGTGCTCAACGCTATATATTATTCCCCAATTATGTATGGCTATCTTATGATGTTTGAGTAGATCCGTTTTGTCCTATGGGTTAATTGATGATCGTGATTGGTTTGATTTGCATGTTTTATTATTGGTGTTGTCCTATTGTGCCCTCCGTGTCGCGCAAACGTGAGGGATTCCCGCTGTAGGGTTTGCAATATGTTTATGATTTGCTTATGGTGGGTTGTGTGAGTGACTGAAACACAAACCCGAGTAAGTAGGTTGTTTGCGTATGGGATAAAAGGGGACTTGATACTTTAATGTTATGGTTGGGTTTTACCTTAATGAATCTTTAGTATTTGCGGACGCTTGCTAGAGTTCCAATCATAAGTGCATATGATCCAAGTAGAGAAAGTATGTTAGCTTATGCCTCTCCCTCAAATAGAATTGCAACAATGATTACCGGTCTAGTTATTGATTGCCTTGGACAAATAACTTTCTCATAACAAAAAGATCTCTACTAATATTTACTTTATTGCTTCTTTTTCTAAACAGCCCCCAGCTTTTATTTGCGTGCTCTTTATTATCTTGCAAACCTATCCAACAACTCCTACAAAGTACTTCTAGTTTCATACTTGTTCTAGGTAAAGCGAACGTCAAGCATGCGTAGAGTTGTATCGGTGGTTGATAGAACTTGAGGGAATATTTATTCTACCTTTAGCTCCTCGTTGGGTTCGACACTCTTGCTTATCGAAAACTGTTGCGATCCCCTACACTTGTGGGTTATCAAAACCTTTTTCTGGCGCCGTTGCCGGGGAGTCATAGCGTGGGGTGAATATTCTCGTGTGTGCTTGTTTGCTTTATCACTAAGTAATTTTTATTTGATGTTCTAAGTTGTTCTCTATCTTTAATTATGGATACGGAACGCAAAATACCAAAAAAAATTAGATGTACTTGCTACTCATGTAGATGGGGTAACTCCTAAAACCCCCGACTCTCATTATGCGAGAGATATTATGTACTACTTTGATAATCCTGAGAAAACCCCATTCAACTTTATAATGGGAGACACGCTGGATCAACGTGAATACTTTAGGGATTATCGCTCGACACAAAAAGGGAAACTATTATGGGATCAATTTATTATGTTGCGTTGGTATGCCTGGAATCTATGCTTGAGATATGATATTACTTGTTGCTCTAGGATGGAGGCTCCACACCTTCCACCTTAGCTTCTTATGCTAATGGTATATATGATTACTATGATGTGGAACAAATAGAAGAATTTGTTGCTTTTAAGGCTGCTTATGAAATTGAAGCTTTGTTTGAAAAGTATGAAGCTTTTGATGATGATGGTTATAGGCCTGAAAATCTTGCTATGCTTAGATATTGCTATGAAAATTATGAATACAATTACTATATTAATGCTTTTATGAAGAAAGTCGCCGCTGTCCAAGAAGAGACTAATATTTTGCAGGAAGCTATGGAAGAAGAAATTGATGAAACTGTGAGCTCATTGGATGAAAAAGATGATGAGGAGAGCAAAGAACAAAAGGAGGAAGAGCGGATTAGCTACCCGTGCCCACCTTCTAATGAGAGTAACCCTCCAACTCATACATTATTTAATTCCCCTTCGTGCTTACCGAAGGATGATTGCTATGATGATTGCTATGATCCCGCTGATTCTATTGAAATATCCCCTTTTGATGATGCTTGCTATGCTTGTGGCCAAGATGCCAATATGAATTATGCTTATGGAGATGAACTTGCTATAGTTCCTTATGTTAAACATGAAATTGTTGCTATTGCACCCTCGCATGATAGTCCTATTATCTTTTTGAACTCTCCCTACTACACTTTATCAGAGAAGTTTGTGCTTATTAAGGATTATATTGATGGGTTGCCTTTTACCATTGCACATGATGATTTTGATGAATGTAATATGCATGTTCTTGCTGCTCCTAATTGCAATTATTATGAGAGAGGAACTATATCTCCACCTCTCTATGTTTCCAATATGATAAAATTGCAAGAAACTGTTTATACTATGCATTGGCCTTTACTATGTGTGCATGAATTGTTCTTTTATGACATGCCGATGCATAGGAAGAGAGTTAGACTTCGTCATTTCTTGATATATGTTACTTTGTGCTCACTACTAAATTACAAATCATTGTTAATTAAAATTGGCTTTGATATACCTTGGGATCCGGGTGGATCATTTACTTGAGCACTATATGCCTAGCTTAATGGCTTTAAAGAAAGCGCTGCCAGGGAGACAACCCGGAAGTTTTAGAGAGACATTTAAGAGTCATTTATTTCTGTTGAGTGCTTTTATATAGTTTAAAAACAAAATAAAATAAAGAGGGGAACCTAAAAACTTTTCAAAAAGGAAAGTGAAAGTGAGAGAGACAAGCATTGTTGAAGTGGGAGAGCTCCTTGAACTTTGTTCATGCTCACGGAAACTTTGTGAATCTTGATTACAGAAAATTTTCATCAGAAAATAATTATCCCCTTGTACAATTCCATTGTATTATAAAAATAATGTGCCAAGGTTTGCCTTTAGGTTTGTTTACAATGTTTGTTGGTTTGTACGGTGCAGGACAGAAACTTCGGCTGTAGTGCGTGATTTTACATTCTTATCTGGAACGTCAATTGGTTCTGAATCCTCTTGCACTGTCTTTATGTACAACTTGTTTATTTTTCCTAATTTTGTTAGAATTTTTGGGGTACCAGAAGTATGGTGATTGTTCAGATTACTACAGACTGTTCTATTTTTGACAGATTCTGTTTTTGATGCATAGTTTGCTTGTTTTGATGAATATTTCAATTTATATCAGTGGATTAAGCCATAAAAAATTATATTACAGTAGACACAATGCAAAAACAAAATATGAATTGGTTTGCAACAGTACTTAGAGTGGTGATTTGCTTTATTATACTAACGGATCTTACCGAGTTTTCTGTTGAAGTTTTGTGTGGATGAAATGTCTAAGCGAGGAGGTCTCGATATGAGGAAAAGTGAGAGAGGCAAGAGCTCAAGCTTGGGGATACCAAGGCACCCCAAGTAAATATTCAAGGAGACTCAAGCTTCTAAGCTTAGGGATGCCCCGGAAGGCATCCCCTCTTTCTTCAACAAAACTCGATATGTTTTCGTATTCGTTTCGTTCATGCATTATGTGCAAGTCTTGGAGCGTCTTTTGCTTTTAGTTTTCACTTTTTATTTTTTGCACCATGCTGGTATGAGATAGTATTTGGTTGATTTATAGAATGCTCATTGCACTTCACTTAAATCTTTTGAGTATGGCTTTATAGAATGCTTCACGTGCTTCACTTATATCATTTGAAGTTTGGATTGCCTGTTTCTCTTCATATAGACAACCGCCATTTGTAGAATGCTCTTTTGCTTCACTTATAATTGTTAGAGCGTGGGCATATCTTTTGTAGAAAGAATTAAACTCTCTTGCTTCACTTATATCTATTTAGAGAGATGACAGGAATTGGTCATTCACATGGTTAGTCATAAAATCCTACATAAACTTGTAGCTCACTGAATATGATATGTTTGATTCCTTGCAATAGTTTTGCGATATAAAGGTGGTGATATTAGAGTCGTGCTAGTTGAGTAACTGTGAAATTGAGAAATACTTGTGTTGAGGTTTGCAAGTCTCGTAGCATGCACGTATGGTGAACCGTTATGTAACGAAGTTGGAGCATGAGGTGCTCTTTGATTGCTTTCCTTAGGAGTGGCAGTCGGGGACAAGCGATGGTCTTTTCCTACCAATCTATCCCTCTTGGGGCATGCATAGTAGTACTTTGCTTCTAGGGCTAAGTAGACTTTTGCAATAAGTATATGAGTTCTTTATGACTAATGCTAGTCCATGGATATACGCACACTCATCCTTCCACTTTGCTAGTTTCTATTTTACCGTGCAACTTTCGCCGGTAGCATAAACCCATTATTTACACTCCTCAAAACAGCCACCATACCTACCTATTATGGCATTTCCATAGCCATTCCGAGATATATTTCCATGCAACTTCCATCATCATCATATACATGACTTGAGCATTCATTGTCATATTGCTTTGCATGATCGTAAGATAGCTAGCATGATGTTTTCATGGCTTGTCCGTTTTTTGATGTCATTGCTATGCTAGATCATTGCACATCCCGGTACACTGCCGGAAGCATTCATATAGAGTCATATATTTGTTCTAGATATTGAGTTGTAAGTAAATAAAAGTGTGATGATCATCATTATTAGAGCATTGCCCCAGTGAGGAAAGGATGAAGCAGACTATGATCCCCCCACAAGTCGGGATGAGACTCTGGACTTTATGAAAAATAAAAGAGGCCAAAGAAGCCCAAATAAAAAAAAGGCCAAAGAAGCCCACCAAAAATAAAAAAATGAAAAAAATTAAAAAATGAAAAAAATGAAAAAAAATGAGAGAAAAAGAGAGAAGGGGCAATGTTACTATCCTTTTACCACACTTGTGCTTCAGAGTAGCACCATGTTCTTCATAGAGAGAGCATCATATGCTTTCACATTCATATACTAGTGGGAATTTTCATTATAGAACTTGGCTTGTATATTCCGATGATGAGCTTCCTCAAATGCCCGAGGTCTTCATGAGCAAGCAAGTTGGATGCACACCCACTTAGTTTCCAGTTTGAGCTTTCATACACTTGTAGCTCTTAGTGCATCCGTTGCATGGCAATCCCTACTCACTCACATTGATATCTATTGATGGGCATCTCCATAGCCTGTTGATACGCCTAGTTGATGTGAGACTATCTTCTCCCTCTTTTTGTTCTCACAACCACCACCATATACCACTGTCGGTGTCAAAACCGGCGGATCTCGGGTAGGGGGTCCCGAACTGTGCGTCTAGGCAGATGGTAACAGGAGACAAGGGACACGATGTTTTACCCAGGTTTGGGCCCTCTTGATGGAGGTAAAACCCTACGTCCTGCTTGATTGATATTGATATTGTAGATGTTTACAAGAGTGGATCTACCACGAGATCAAGGAGGCTAAACCCTAGAAGCTAGCCTATGGTATGATTGTAATGGTTGTTGTTGTTATGTCCTACGGACTAGAGCCATCCGGTTTATATAGACACCAGAGAGGGCTAGGGTTACATAGAGTCGGTTACAATGGTAGGAGATCTACATATCCGTATCGCCAAGCTTGCCTTCCACGCCAAGGAAAGTCCCATCCGGACACGGGACGAAGTCTTCAATCTTGTATCTTCATAGTCTTGGAGTCCGGTCGATGATGATAGTTCGGCAGATGATAGTTCGGCTGATGATGGTAGTCCGGCTATCCGGACACCCCCTAATCCAGGACTCCCTCAGTAGCCCCTGAACCAGGCTTCAATGACGATAAGTCCGGCGCGTATATTGCTTGGCATTGCAAGGCGGGTTCCTCCTCCGAATAATAGAAGATTGTGAACACCAGGATAGTGTCCGGCTCTGCAAAATAAATTCCACATTTCACCATAGAGAGAATAATATATACACAAGTTCAATCTGCTGACATTTTTTTTGCGGCATGAAGTCACGCCACTACCAAGCCATTACTTGAATCGTTTTTTACTCTACCACCTCAGCGCATTTAGCGAAGCGGTTTCCTTGGTACGTCTTGTCGAAGTAGAGATCGTGTTCCCCCTTAATCCGGGATTCTCATCAATATGGACGTGGGTAACCCAACCGCGCCATTGATGGTGACGCTTGGGGGATAAGCGAGTTTTACCAGGCCGGTGGGGGACGCGTAGACTTCGCCCGCCCATATAAGGGATAAGGATTCACCTTTTCACCTAAGCCTTCTTCCTCCTTTGCTTATCCATCTCCGCGCACTCGAGCTCCAGCGCCCAAGCCCGCACATCTCGTCTCAACCTTCCCCAGTCATGTCTGGAGCGGGAGGCAAGTGGATGACCTCCTCTGTTACGGAGGATCACATCGAAAGACTGCGTAGCGCCGGCTACCTGTCCGACGACATCGCGCACCGGCTGCCCGACGAGGGGCAGCTCATCCCCACCCCCAGGCCCCATGAGAGGGTCGTTTTTCTTCCCCACTTCCTCCGAGGACTGGGTTTTCCACTTCACCCCTTTGTCCGGGGGCTCATGTTCTACTACGGCCTGGATTTCCATGATATGGCGCCGAACTTCATCCTCAACATCTCGGCGTTTATCATCGTGTGCGAGGCCTTCCTCTGCATCCAGCCCCACTTCGGCTTGTGGCTCAAGACCTTCAATGTCAAGCCGAAGGTAGTGAAGGGCACTCAAGTGGAGTGCGGAGGCGCCATGTTGGGCAAGATGCCCAACGTCCTTTGGTTCGAAGGGGCCTTCATGGAATCCGTCAAGGGGTGGCAATCGGGGTGGTTCTATATCACCGAGCCGCGCGACCCTATGTGGGCGGCGGCCCCCGAGTTCAGATCTGGTATCCCCACATAGCTCACCTCCTGGAAAGAGAAGGGCTTGCTGTGGGGTAGTTCGGAGGAGCTGACGGTACTCCAAGCCTGTATCCAGAAGCTGGTGAAGAAGCTCAGGCTCGTTAACGTGGTCCAAGTCATGCTCGTCCGCCGGATTCTCCCTTGCCAAGAGCGGGCATTCAAACTGTGGGAGTTCAATCCGGAACAGCACCAGGCGCTGAGCGGGCTCTTCGACACGACGTACTAAGGCGCCTGGAGGGTGCTGTTTAAGGGCGCCAAAGCCCCGGCATCTGCGACTGTAGATCGCGGATTTTGCCCGCAGCGCCAAGCCGACGAGGTAAGTGATTCTACCCCTTTACGGGACACTTGCTTTTCATAGTTTGACTCTATGCGGGTTTTAATTTCCCCTTTTCCTTTGACAGGACTGGATGAGGAAGGCGGAGCAGATTATCTGCCCGGCTCCCATGCCAGAAAACCCAGTAGACGCCCATCTAGCGAGGCTGCTGGTTCTGGCACTGTACGTGGTGCCGGAGAAGAAGGCCAAGAAGGAGGCCACGGGTGCTCGAAAGAGTTCCCGTTTTCAGGTGTCCGACGACTCCGGGGCAGACTCCTCCCCCGAAAACGAGGAGGAGAAAGAGGACTCTCTCCCAGAGGAGGGAGAGAGGAAGAGGAAGGCTTCCCCAACAGGGGAGGCCGAAGGGTCCAAGAGGGGAAGGACTATTCCCCCGAACAGCTCCGCCAACATCAACGTTGGCGAGGAAGAATGGCCTTCAAGGGCCAGGCCTCCAGCGAGATCGTAAGTATCCAGATTCCTGAGTGATTTATAATTTCTTTTTCTGTGTCACATAGTGTCATTCTGATGCCGCATGCTGCCTATAGTCCGGCCAATGATGATCTCCCCGCTTCATCGAGCGGGTCGTTGGCTCCGTCGGATGTAGATTCCATCCCGACTGCCTCCACCCCTCGCGACACTGAGGACGCCGAGGTGGGATCCCAAGAAGGGACCCATCAGGGGGAGGCTCCAGAGGCGCCACAAGGCGTCCTCCCAGACTTTGCGCCGGACTCCATATCAGAACTCGCAGTGGTTCCGGAGTCCGGCCGGCGGCCCCTTCGCACGAAGGGCAAGACCATGACGCCGGCGGCTTCCGTCCAACCGGAGGCGCCGGACGATTTGTTGGAGGCGCTCCAGAGCGCTTCCATCAAGGAAGAACACCGCATATTATGAGTGTGGTAATTCAGAAGGTACAGCTCGCCAAGAGCGGGCTGACCGAAGCCTGCAGTAGCCTTCTATCACGCTTTGAGGTAAGAAGTTAAAAATATGCAATGTAATACCGCATAGACAGTAGCCCCTGATGCTCGGTTCGGTGTTTGGAAAGAAAAGTCGGACTGAGGATCTGAAAAAAAGAAGATATACGCAGGGTTGCTAAAAAATTATGTCAATATGGGTTGCAGGCTGCGCTGCTGACCTCTGCCGCACTGACTGCGGAGGTCGGTGCTTTGAAGCAGGAGCTCGAGCGGTCCGAGCAAGATCTCGGCCGCGCCAAGAAGCAGCTCCAGGACAAAGAAGGTGAGTAACACCACTTTGAACTTGTACCTTACAGAAAAGGATTTAGGTTGCAACAAAAAATAACAAGGATAACATGGGTACTGCAGGGGTCACGAACGAGGTGGCGACCCTGATGGAGGCCGTGTCCGTGGCCGAACGCAATGCGGCCGCGGAACAGGCAGAGCGAGAGAAGCAGGAGGCGCAGGTGGGCGTGGTTCAGCAAGAGCTCCAGGCTCTCATGGAAAAGCATGAGAGTATGGAGCGTGACTCAAAGACTCAAGAGTCCGAGCTTGCCTCGGCTCTCGAAAGTGCCAAAACTGCCAAGGCCGATGCCCATAAGTCCCTTCAGGAGATTGAGTTGGTGAGGAAGATAGCGGCGGGTAAGGCATTTTTCATGCAAAGCAAGCATGTGAATGTAAATTACGTGTTACTTACCCGAATTCGGAGCTCTCTAGGGGCGTTTGCAGATCTGCCTCGCAGCGTGTCTGATGCCACCGCATTCTACCGAGCCGAGGAGGGGAGCTCAACGGAGAAGGTCTTATGGTCTTAGTATGCTGAGGCCGGCCATCCGGTGCCCCCTAGCGACCAGCTGAAGCAGCTGGTCGAGCTCCACAAGGTGGCCGAGCAGGCCATGAAGGGCCTCATAGTCCGGCTGTGGCCTGGAGAGGCCATGCCTGGGAGCTACTTCGGCCTCGTGCGACGGTTGGTGGATGCATGCCCCTGGGTGGAGGTTATCAAGCGCTCCGCCTGTATTGAAGGTGCTCGTCGGGCCCTTGCCCGCGCAAAGGTGCATTGGGGCAAGCTGGATGCGGAGAAGCTAATCACTGATGCGCCACCAGCGGGCAAGGAATATCGTACGCCCGAAATGTACTATAGGACTGTCCTGAAGGGTGCCCGCAAGATTGCGGATGAGTGCCCCAGGGATGTAATTATTGAGTAAATTCGCAATGTGTTATCATGTGCGCTGAAAACTTTGTTCATATGCACTAAGCAACGCTTGTTAATTTAAAATATTACCTTCTGTGCGGCCGTTTATTAAATCTGAGAGATGGCAAGTCGTCGGCTTCAGCCCCCATGCCACGAGTGCTGGGGTGTTCGGGATAAACTTGAGCACTCTTGTTCCCATTTTTGGGTCCATCTAGGGAGGCGCTCAACACAACGAACAAGGCAACCGGACTTATAGTGCTTGAACACTCTCACTTAGCCATAGAATTCTATAATTTTAAATTTCGGCGAAGCCCCTAGTATTCGGAAGACCGAATTAGGGGCGCTATCCACGCCTTCGTCGGACATTATTCGGAACTTCGCTCGAAGCGGCGTAGGTCTTTAAGGACCCGAAAGTACCTCTCGAACAGCGACCAGTCTCTCGCCTTATCATGACAGTCAGTTTTAGCTTTCTCCATTGAGGCGTTAACCCGGCTCAACCGGGGCGCAATCGCAGTGGTTCTCCCAGTGCTACCTTAGCCGATAGAACGGAACGTATGGTGCCAAACATGGGAGCCAGGCAAACCCAACTATTGACCCAAGACATGATTCGGAGCCGATTCATATAATGCTATAAGTTCGGGGTGCCGCACTTGTGAAAGTGTTCGGACTTTATCACACCATAATGCGGGGAACATAAGCCCCTGGTGTATTTGGCCGTACCAAAATGTACGGATGCAACATGTCGTAAGTGAACATATATATATAAGGTAATGCAATTATGGGCAAAAAGTGCTGCATTTTATTCGAGAAGATCTGCTATGAGTGCAGAATGATACAAATAGTGCGGAAAGCAAGGGATTGGACGAATTAAAGGCGTCTCCCTCCAGGGGTAGGCCGCGGAATGGTGTATTTAACAAATTTAATGCTCGCAATGGAGACCACCTGAGTGTTCGTCGCAGCCTTTGTCCCTCCCTGGCTGTTGCATCATGAGTTCGGCAGGTTCGCCGCCGGACAGAGTTCTGTATAAAAAAGAAAGAAATAAAAGATAAAAAAGAGCGACACACTTGGGAGCCCCTGGTGTGGTTGAACCGCACTCTGGGTCTGTTGTGGTTGTGCCTCTCCCCCTATGCCCATGGTATCTCCAGGGTGTAATTATGTACGCGGAGAGTTTGTCTTACAATTGTGCGAGGGCTGGGGTTGGGGCCGCATTGCTACGCGTGCTCGGAACGTGCCAGGTGGTCTTGGTTGATGTTGCTCCGGGCGTGTTTTGCCGTGTCCGGTCGTTTAACGGCCGGACTCGAAAATTGCCTTAAAAGGCTGCTCTGTACTTCTGCCGCGAGAGCCGCTGTATGTTCCTCCGTTCGGAGGGAGCGTTCCGTGTTTCCATTGACCGTGATGACTCCACGAGGGCCTGGCATCTTGAGCTTAAGGTATGCATAATGCGGCACCGCGTTGAATTTTGCGAACGCGGTTCGTCCGAGCAGAGCGTGATAGCCACTGCGAAATGGGACTATGTCGAAGATTAACTCCTCGCTTCGGAAATTATCCGGGCATCCGAAGACCACTTCCAGTGTGACTGAGCCTGTACAACTGGCCTCGACACCTAGTATGACGCCTTTGAAGGTTGTCTTTGTAGGTTTAATCCTTGAAGGGTCTATGCCCATCTTGCGCACTGTATCCTGATAAAGCAGGTTCAGGCTACTGCCGCCGTCCATCAGGACTCTCGTGAGGTGAAACCCATCGATGATTGGGTCTAAAACCAGTGCGGCGAATCCGCCATGGCGGATACTGGTCGGATGGTCTCTTCGATCGAAAGTGATCGGGCAAGAGGACCATGGGTTGAATTTTGGGGCGACTGGCTCCATCGCGTATACGTCCCTTAGTGCACACTTCCGCTCCCTCTTGGGGATATGCGTTGCGTATATCATGTTTACCGTCCGAACTTGAGGGGGGAATCCCTTTTGTCCTCTGTTGTTCGGCGGCCAGGTCTCTTCCTCGTCATCGTTGTGTAGCCCCTTGTCATTGTTTTCGGCGATTAATTTGCCTGCCTTCTTGAATACCCAACAATCTCTGTTGGTGTGGTTAGCTGGCTTTTCGGGGGTTCCATGTATTTGACAGGAGCGGTTGAGTATTCGGTCCAAATGGGACGGTCCCGGAGTGGTTCTTTTGAATGGCTTCTTCCGTTGACCGGGCTTGGAGCCTCGGAATCCGGCGTTGACTGCCGTATCCTCATTGCTGTCGCAGTTAATGCGGCGTTTGTTTTTGCTTTGACGCGACCTGCCATTGCGGTCCTTGGTATCCGGACTGCCAACGTTTTTGCTGAGGTTGTTGCTGCGAGCTAGCCAGCTATCCTCTCCCGCACAGAAGCGGGTCATGAGTGATGTGAGGGCTGCCATGGATTTCGGCTTTTCCTGTCCTAGGTGCCGGGCCAGCCACTCATCGCGGATGTTATGTTTGAAGGCAGCGAGGGCCTCTGCATCCGGACAGTCGACGATTTGATTTTTCTTTGTTAAGAACCGTGTCCAGAATTGCCTGGCCGATTCGTCTGGCTGCTGGATTATGTGGCTTAGGTCATCTGCGTCCGGTGGTCGCACATACATGCCCTGGAAGTTGTCAAGGAATGCGGCTTCCAGGTCTTCCCAGCATCCAATTGACTCTGCGGGCAGGATGTTAAGCCAATGCCGTGCTGGTCCTTTAAGCTTGAGCGGGAGATATTTGATGGCGTGAAGATCGTCGCCGCGGGCCATATGTATATGGAGGAGATAATCCTCAATCCAAACCGCGGGGTCTGTTGTGCCATCATAGGATTCGATATTAACGGGTTTAAACCCTTCAGGGATTTGATGATCCATTACTTCGTTAGTGAAGCATACTGGGTGTGCGGCGCCTCTGTATTGAGCAATATCGTGATGTAGCTCGAGAGAGCGTTGTCTGCTGTGTTCGGCCCGGCCGGAGTAGTTGTATCCGGCGCGACGGTATTCGTCGTGGGTCTTGGGGCGCGCACGTGATCCATAGATAGATCTGGATTGTCTTGCCTTGTCCTCCAATATATCCCGCAAGTCCGGCGCGTTCCCCCGTGGCTTCATGCTTTTTGAGCGATGCCGGGGTACGGTTTTTGTGGAGGGCTTGCATGCCTCTCTGTCGCAGCCACGAGGTGGCCGGTCTGCCGTATTGTGCGCTGGTGATGCAGGTTTGTATGCTTCCTCCTCTAGTCAGGGGAGCAACTTGCATTTTGGGTAACTTTTGGAGGGCGTTCGAGTTCATACTGTTCGGCCGCGAGGACCTCGGTCCATCTGTCGGCCAGTAGGTCTTGATCAGCTTGAAGCTGTTGCTGCTTTTTCTTTAGGCTGTTTGCCATGGCCATTAGCCTGCGTCTGAAACGCTCTTGTTCGATGGGATCCTCAGGCACGACGAATTCGTCGTTGTCGAGGCTTGCCTCGTCTCCGGAGGGAGGTAAGTAATTATCATCCTCGACCTCTTCGTCTGCCGCCCTCTCGTGAGGGCTTGCTTCTGCCTCCTCCTGCGCTGGATCGTGCTGGAGGGGGTTGTCTTCAGCACTTTCTGGGGTGTTATTATCTCCTGTGCCGGAATCTCTATTCTTGATGTGGCGGGATTTAGAGCGGCGCCACTGATGCTGGCGCTTGGGCTGTTTCTTTAAGGAATCGGCCTCCGTTGCTTCTTCGCCGTCCCCATCTTTTGGGGTGTCCACCATATATATGTCGTATGACGAGGTGGTCTTCCAGTGTCCTGTAGGCACTGGTTCTTGATAGTCTCCGGCATCGTCGTCCATATCGTCGATGTCTTCGGAGTCGTAGTCGAGTGCGTCGGTTAGATCGTCGACGGTGGCTACGAAGTGGGTGGTGGGTGGGCCCTGAATTTCTTCGTCGTCCGCATCCCAACCATCCTGGCCGTAGTTCGGCCAGGGCTCTCCGAATAGCGAGAGATGCTTCAGCGAATTTAAGATATCGCCGAAGGGTGAGTGCTGAAAGATGTCCGCAGCGGTGAATTCCATGATCGGCGCCCAGTCGGATTCGACCGGCAGGGGCGCAGGAGGTTCGGAGTCCGACAGAGAGTCCGGCACCTCGGAGTCATGAGCTTTATGCAGGACAAGGTAAGTGTTCGGCTCCATCGCCGTAGAAGTTGCAGCTCCCGAGGCGGTGTCCAGCCATCCGTCCTCGATCTGAGCGATCGGCTCCGGACTATGGGTCGGAGCGGATTCATGTGCGGCCTCCAAGGTGCTATCTGGCGGCAGAGTTAGGTCGTGCCCATCGTGATAGCGCGGCATGCTCGACTGTGGCTCAGATCCGTCGAAGATCAAGTCCCTGCAGATATCGGCCGTGAAGTTTAGGCTTCCAAACCTGACCTGACGACCAGGGGCGTAGCTTTCGATCTGCTCCAGATGGCCAAGTGAGTTGGCCCGCAGTGTGAAGCCGCCGAATACGAAGATCTGTCTGGGGAGAAAAGTCTCACCCAGGACTGCGTCGTTGTCGATTGAAGAGGCCATCAAGCCTATCGGTGACGACACAGAGGAACTCTCAATGAAAGCACCAATGTCGGTGTCAAAACCGGCGGATCTCGGGTAGGGGGTCCCGAACTGTGCGTCTAGGCGGATGGTAACAGGAGACAAGGGACACAATGTTTTACCCAAGTTCGGGCCCTCTTGATGGAGGTAAAACCCTACGTCCTGCTTGATTGATATTGATATTGTATATGTTTACAAGAGTGGATCTACCATGAGATCAAGGAGGCTAAACCCTAGAAGCTAGCCTATGGTATGATTGTAATGGTTGTTGTTGTTATGTCCTACGGACTAGAGCCATCCGGTTTATATAGACACCGAAGAGGGCTAGGGTTACATAGAGTCGGTTACAATGGTAGGAGATCTACATATCCGTATCGCCAAGCTTGCCTTCCACGCCAAGGAAAGTCCCATCCGGACACGGGACGAAGTCTTCAATCTTGTATCTTCATAGTCTTGGAGTCCGGTCGATGATGATAGTCCGGCCGATGATAGTTCGGCTGATGATGGTAGTCCGGCTATCTGGACACCCCCTAATCCAGGACTCCCTCAACCACCATAGTGCTATGTCCATGGCTTGCACTCATGTATTGCGTAAGAGTTGAAAAAGCTGAAGCACGTTAAAAAGTATGAACCAATTGCTCGACTCGTCATCCGGGTTGTGCATGATGGGAGTATTTTGTGTGATGAAGATGGAGCATAGCCAGACTATATGATTTTGTAGGGATAACTTTCTTTGGCCATGTTGTTTTGAAAAGACATGATTTCTTTATTGGTATGCTCGAAGTATTATTGTTTTTATGTCAAATGATAGACTATTGCTTTGAATCACTCGTGTCTTAATATTCATGCCATGATTAGACATATGATCAAGATTTTGCTAGGTAGCATTCCACATCAAAAATTAACTTTTTTCTCATTTACCTACTCGAGGACGAGCAGGAATTAAGCTTGGGGATGCTGATATGTCTCCGTCGTATCTATAATTTTGGATTGTTCCATGCCAATAATCTTCAACTTTCATATACTTTTGGCAACTTTTTATACTATTTTTGGGACTAACATATTGATCCAGTGCCCAGTGTCAGTTCTTGTCTGTTGCATGTTTTATGTTTTGCAGAAAACCAATATCAAACGGAATCCAAATGGGATAAAAACGGACGGAGAATTATTTTGGAATATTTGGGATTTTCCAGAGGAAGAATCAACGCGAAACGGTGTCCGGGGTGGCCACGAGATAGGGGGGCGCGCCCCCTACCCCTGGGCGCGCCCTGGGCTCTCGTGGGCCACCCATAAGGCGGTTGAGGCTCTACTTTTGCTGCAAGAAATCTAATTTTACAAGAAAATTTTGGGCGAAAGATTCGCCCCAATTGGAGTTACGGATCTCCAGATATAAAGGAAACGGTGAAGGGATAGAATCAGGGAATGCAGAGAACGTAGAAACAGAGAGATAGATCCAATTTCGGAGGGGCTCTCGCCCCTACCAAGCCATGGGAGCCAAGGACCAGAGGGGAAACCCTTCTCCCATCTAGGGAGAATGTCAAGGAAGAAGAAGAAGAAGGGGGGCTCTCTCCCCCTTGCTTCCGGTGGCGCCGGAGCGCTGCCGGGGGCCATCATCATCACCGCGATCTTCACCAACACCGCCGCCATCTTCACCAACATCTCCACCAACTCTTCCTCCCTCTATGCAGTGGTGTAACCTCTCTCTTACCCACTGTAATATCTACTTCAACATGGTGCTCAACGCTATATATTATTCCCCAATTATGTATGGCTATCCTATGATGTTTGAGTAGATCCGTTTTGTCCTATGGGTTAAATGATGATCGCGATTGGTTTGAGTTGCATGTTGTCGGGGGCGATGCTGATTCCCGCCAACACCTATCGGGACAGGGCCCCTTTTCGGTTCGGTGGGGGGCGGAGAGCGCACAAAGAGCGGATCGAGGCAGTGCACGCGGGGGGGGGGGGATTTTACCTAGCTTCGGGCCGCACGGATGCGTAAAACCCTACTACTGCTTGTTTGTGTATATTGGATTCTTGCTCAGGAGCGATGGACGCTGCCAGACTGAGCTTGAGAGTGTTCCTGGTGTTGAACGAGCCGGACTGGCCGAGCCTCTCAATTTTCCGAACCTCTCGGAACCCCTTCTACGCTGCGCTTGGGCCTCCTTTTATACTCTCAAGGGGTCACCGACAGGGGGCAACGTAGACAAGAGGGGTAAAAAAGGAAAAGGATGCGGTAGGTGCAGCTACCGCTACTGTGGATACAGTGCGCCCTACCTAACTCTGACGGCAGGGGACAAAGGCATTAAATGCATGTCTGAGTCTCCTAAACAGTGCAAAAGGTGACCGTTAGGAGCGCCACCGTTCGCCACGATGGGCTTCTCTTCATCTCCGCTTGCCACCACGTACCCCTAGCTGCACGGCCTCCCGCCACGTGCGCTCTGGGAGAGTCCTAGAGCGACACGTTAGCAGGTGAGCTAGAGCGCGGGCACGAAGTGGGGGTTTCCCGCGGCAAGCTCCTTGCCGCGGCTGTCGTCTTGTCGCGTCCGGAAGCTTGTCGCTCGCCGGATCTTGCCGGGACGCGGGGCGCGTCGCGGCAAGCTTTCTCGATACGCCTTGAATGGCCTTCCCGGCAAGCTCCTCTTGCCGGGGTCTCGTCTCTTCCCGGCAAGCTCCTCTTGCCAGGGCCTTGGTTGGCCTTCCCGGCAAGCTCCTCTTGCCGGGGCCTTGATTTGAATACTTTGTTCTTGAATGGTCTTCAAGGGAACCATGGAGGGTCCTGGCGGTCACCCGGCAAGCCTTGCCGCGGGGCGCTGCAACTGCCCGTGCACGAGTTCGGGGTAATAGGGTACCCCTACTCTAGTACACCGACAGGAGCCCCCGAGCCTGGGCCATACACGGTGCCGAGCACTGTTGGGCCAGGCCCAAAACAGTGCACGGGCATGCGCGGCCTAGGTTACGTCGAATCTAACTCCGCTCCCACCGCGCACACCCAGAACGGCACGCGTCAAAGGCGGCGTCGTGGGAGAGATCGTGGGTGGCGTGCGTGGGGCTAAGCCCCCTGAGCATGCGTCAGGCCACGATGATGGGGACGATTCAGGCCCTCCTCCTTCAACGGAGGTAGGTGTGAGGGCGTGGTGCATTTACTGGACGGGGCCGGTGCGCGGTTTTCGGGACGTCCACTCCCCGCGTTCACGGGGCGGAGCGATGCCGCCTCATCTGTCGCCTTAGTCCTGCATCCCCGCCACGCGGCTCCCATGCGCTTGAGGTCACGGACGGTGGAGTGGGAAACTGGGCCGTCGCGAGCGGGTTGGCCCCGACTCCCTGCCCTTCCCGTGCCTTGATTTGCTGAGCGGGGCGGCCGAGCCCCCACCTCGCTCCTTTATAAAGAGCGGGATGGGAGCATGGAAAGCCGCACTCTCTCATCTTCTCCTTTCTTCAGCTTCTGCTCCCCTTTCTCTCATCTGCCATGGAGAAAAGGAACCCAGGCCCTTCATCGGTGGCGGCGAGGGTCGCCGCCAGACAGCGCCTCTCTCCCTCTTCTGCGCCCATGGTGGCAGAGCCAGTCTTGAGGGGAAGAGGAAGGGGACGAGGTCACGGACGAGGTCGAGGACGAGGTCGAGGCGCTCGGGGAAGAGGCGGACGGGGCGGCGCGTCAGCTTCACCTCCGCCGGCGGCTCTTCCCCCCATGGAGGTCCATATAGGGGACGACCCTTGCGAGTTCTTCGTCAGGCTGCGCCAGGCGCCTCGTCATCGCCTCCGGCTTCCAGCCCCGTTTGCGCGCGCGATGGAAGTGGAGCCGCCCGAGACGCTGAGACTGCACATGAGGGGCTGTGGGATCAGCGGCACACAAGTCCGCGTTGCATTCCCAGCCCCTAATGTGATGTATCTTGATCGAGGGTGGAAGACGTTCGCCCGCATCCACAGCTTGACGGAGGGGTTTACCCTCCATTTTAAGTTGATGGAGGGTGATCTCCTCTCCGTCAAGGCCTTCGGGTGCTTCGGCACTCGGGCGAAGTGCTGCGTGGACAGCTCCTCCGACAGCGAAGGCTCCTCCTCGAGCGAGAGCGACGAGGAGGGGAGCGACAGTGACGACGAGGGTAGCGGGCGGCGGGGGAGCGGGTCCGACTAGGCGTCGGGCGCCACTTTGCACGGCACAGGCGACCCCATCATCTGCGTCGCCGGCTTCTTGAACTCCCCGGGGTCGTCTCCTTAGACGGCTGGCGTAGGGAGGCTGCGGAAGGGGAAGAGGGCAGGCGACAAGGCCGTCAAGCCGGAGTACGAGGGCGTGGTGCCCTCGACAGCGTGCTGACGTCCTGTCGCCCCGTCTTCGAGCCCCGCTTCCGGCGCCGCCGTCGCCGTTCAGCCTTCGGACGGCCCCCGGGATGTTCCCTTGGTGTCTTCTGGCACCCGTAGCTCGCCTAGGCACTCCTTTTGCCCTTTTCGCCTCCTTGACCTGCCTCCTGAAAAGGGGGACAGGAAAGGGATCACGGGCATCTTATCTTTTTTAATTTGTAAGCCTTCGGGCCTTAGCTGTATCTAAAATCTGTAATCCTCTCTTTCATGTTTTTCATCCTCTATGGACTGTACCTGAGTGGGATGTTTTTTTTAATGAAAGGGGATGCTTGCCAGATTATTTGTCTCGCGAGTTAAACCCACGCCAAGGAGCAAATCCTTGGTATCCCCCGGACAGACATTTTATCTCCCGGCAATAGACCCTGCCGCCTTCCCACATCGCTCGACCTTTCTCACGCTTTTGGCGGAGGCAGGAACGAGGTGGGTGCGGTATCCTTGTTCCATCCCTTTGCTGTCGCGACTACGACCAAACTTGGCCCTGAGAACGAGCCCCAGGGCCTAGAGTCGAGGGAGCACGGCAGTTTCCGGGAAGAAACGTGGTTTCGCATTCCCCAGTCCATAAGAGGATGCATGATGAGGGATGAAAGACTTATCTGATAGTGCAGCCCTCGGCAACTCTGGTTTGCCGTGGACGATTCTTGGCACTCGCAGCCCCTGGCGATACTGGCTTGTCGGGAAGGCTCTTATCTTCAGCAGAGAACTTTGACGTTCTCGATGCCGGCTTCCGGCAAGCTCGTTGCCAGGAAGACTCTTATCTTCAGCAGAGAACTTTGACGTTCTCGATGCCGGCTTCCGGCAAGG
Organism: Triticum aestivum; assembly: GCF_018294505.1. Classification (NCBI taxonomy): domain Eukaryota; kingdom Viridiplantae; phylum Streptophyta; class Magnoliopsida; order Poales; family Poaceae; genus Triticum; species Triticum aestivum. The sequence goes on from NC_057795.1 coordinate 479,334,341, forward strand.
TGATTGCCAGGAAGGCTTTTATCTTCAGCAGAGAACTTTGACGTTCTCGATGCCGGCTTCCGGCAAGCTGGTTGCCAGGAAGGCTTTTATCTTCAGCAGAGAACTTTGACGTTCTCGATGCCGGCTTCCGGCAAGCTGGTTGCCAGGAAGGCTTTTATCTTCAGCAGAGAACTTTGACGTTCTCGATGCCGGCTTCCGGCAAGCTGACTGCTAGGAAGACTTTTATCTTCAGCAGAGAACTTTGACGTTCTCGATGCCGGCTTCCGGTAAGCCGGTTGCCAGGAAGGCTTTTATCTTCAGCAGAGAACTTTGACGTTCTCGATGCCGGCTTCCGGCAAGCTGGTTGCCAGGAAGGCTTTTATCTTCAGCAGAGAACTTTGACGTTCTCGATGCCGGCTTCCGGCAAGCTGACTGCCAGGAAGACTTTTATCTTCAGCAGAGAACTTTGACGTTCTCGATGCCGGCTTCCAGCAAGGTGATTGCCAGGAAGGCTTTTATTTTCAGCAGAGAACTTTGACGTTCTCGATGCCGGCTTCCGGCAAGCTGACTGCCAGGAAGACTTTTATCTTCAGCAGAGAACTTTGACGTTCTCGATGCCGGCTTCCGGCAAGCTGATTGCCAGGAAGGCTTTTATCTTCAGCAGAGAACTTTTGACATTCTCGATGCCGGCTTCCGGCAAGCTGATTGCCAGGAAGGCTTTTATTTTCAGCAGAGAACTTTTGACGTTCTCGATGCCGGCTTCCGGCAAGCTGGTTGCCAGGAAGGCTTTTGGCGAAGAACTTCGTTGTTCTTGACACCGGCTCCCAGCAAGATCGTTGCCGGAAAGGCTTATGGCGAAGAACTTCGTTGTTCTTGACGCCGGCTCCTGGCAAGCTCATTGCCGGAAAGGCTTATGGCGAAGAACTTCGTTGTTCTTGACGCCGGCTCCCGGCAAGGTCATTGCCGGAAAGGCTTATGGCGAAGAACTTCGTTGTTCTTGACGCCGGCTCCCGGCAAGGTCGTTGCCGGAAAGGCTTATGGCGAAGAACTTCGTCGTTCTTGACGCCGAAGATATTGGCCCTAAGGGCGTTGCCAGCCCCCGGGCCATAACTGCGTTCAAACATAGCAAGTGATTAGCATCCGAAGTGCACTCAACTTGCTCGCGAATTTCGACTTTTGCTGCATATTCCCTATGCCTGCTGGAATGCTTTCCGGTGCGTACGATCCAGCCAGTAGCGCTTGAGGGAACGGGCCCTTAGCGGCTATTCGGGAACAACGCCTCCCGGAAAGGTTTACCTTCTTAGTTCTAGCGCAACCGCACAAGTTGTCGAGCGGACTCGAGGCAACATGGAGCGCAACTAGCCCCGAGAAGGCTCCTCGGCACACAGGTCTATGCAGAAATCTCAAATAAATAGCGGATGCTATCTTCCTGTTCAACCTCTCTTTGTACGTGCACCCTACGCTTTCTAGGGAAACTTGCCAGTGCAGGCACCCTTGCCGCGAGCGCCGAGTGCGGAACTTCAGCAGCCTGCTGGCGGGGTCGCTACCGACAAGCAATCTTATCGCAACTAGTTGCAGCTCGCTTAAGTTGTTGAGCGGACTCGAAACAAAGTAAGGACGCTAGCGGCTCACTTAAGTTGCTGAGTGGACTCGAAGCAAAGTAAGGGCGCTAGCAGCTCGCTTAAGATGTTGAGCGGACTCGAAACAAAATAAGGGCGTGACTAGCTATGAGTTGATTCCTCCGCGCACAGGTTTTCCGTACAAAGAACAAGACCTCCGAGGTGGATAACCTTATATAGTAAGGAAATATCTAAAGTTTTGCATGACTTAGCTTTTCCGTCACCGCACTGGCGTCGTTCTTTTGCTAGCACGCTCCTTGGGAGCCATGACGATGAAGATCTAGCTTGCGTGCACGCCGGATCGGGTTCGCACGATCTCGACGGCCCCCTACCTGGCGCGCCAGAGATGTCGGGGGCGATGCTGATTCCCGCCAACACCTATGGGGACAGGGCCCCTTTTCGGTTCGGTGGGGGGCGGAGAGCGCACAAAGAGCGGATCGAGGCAGTGCACGCGGGGGGGGGGGGTTTACCCAGCTTCGGGCCGCACGGATGCGTAAAACCCTACTACTGCTTGTTTGTGTATATTGGATTCTTGCTCAGGAGCGATGGACGCTGCCAGACTGAGCTTGAGAGTGTTCCTGGTGTTGAACGAGCCGGACTGGCCGAGCCTCTCAATTTTCCGAACCTCTCGGAACCCCTTCTACGCTGCGCTTGGGCCTCCTTTTATACTCTCAAGGGGTCACCAACAGGGGGCAAGGTAGACAAGAGGGGTAAAAAAGGAAAAGGATGCGGTAGGTGCAGCTACCGCTACTGTGGATACAGTGCGCCCTACCTAACTCTGACGGCAGGGGACAAAGGCATTAAATGCCTGTCTGAGTCTCCTAAACAGTGCAAAAGGTGACCGTTAGGAGCGCCACCGTTCGCCACGATGGGCTTCTCTTCATCTCCGCTTGCCACCACGTACCCCTAGCTGCACGGCCTCCCGCCACGTGCGCTCTGGGAGAGTCCCAGAGCGACACGTTAGCAGGTGAGCTGGAGCGCGGGCACGAAGTGGGGGTTTCCCGCGGCAAGCTCCTTGCTGCGGCTGTCGTCTTGCCGTGTCCGGAAGCTTGTCGCTCGCTGGATCTTGCCGGGACGCGGGGCGCGTCGCAGCAAGCTTTCTCGATACGCCTTGAATGGCCTTCCCGGCAAGCTCCTCTTGCCTGGGTCTCGTCTCTTCCCGGCAAGCTCCTCTTGCCGGGGCCTTGGTTGGCCTTCCCGGCAAGCTCCTCTTGCCGGGGCCTCGATTTGAATACTTTGTTCTTGAATGGTCTTCAAGGGAACCACGGAGGGTCCTGGCGGTCACCCGGCAAGCCTTGCCGCGGGGCGCTGCAACTGCCAGTGCACTAGTTCGGGGTAATAGGGTACCCCTACTCTAGTACACCGACACATGTTTTATTATTGGTGTTGTCCTATTGTGCCCTCCGTGTCGCACAAAGCAGGAGGGATTCCCGTTGTAGGGTTTGCAATATGTTTATGATTTGCTTATGGTGGGTTGCGTGAGTGACTGAAACACAAACCCGAGTAAGTAGGTTGTTTGCTATGGGATAAAAGGGGACTTGATACTTTAATGCTATGGTTGGGTTTTACCTTAATGAATCTTTAGTAGTTGCAGACGCTTGCTAGAGTTCCAATCATAAGTGCATATGATCCAAGTAGAGAAAGTATGTTAGCTTAGGCCTCTCCCTCAAATAGAATTGCAACAATGATTACCGGTCTAGTTATCGATTGCCTTGGACAAATAACTTTCTCATAACAAAAAGCTCTCTACTAATATTTACTTTATTGCTTATTTTTCTAAACAGCCCCTAGCTTTTATTTACGTGCTCTTTATTATCTTGCAAACCTATCCAACAACTCCTACAAAGTACTTCTAGTTTCATACTTGTTCTAGGTAAAGCGAACGTCAAGCGTGCGTAGAGTTGTATTGTTGGTCGATAGAACTTGAGGGAATATTTATTCTACCTTTAGCTCCTCATTGGGTTCGACACTCTTACTTATCGAAAACTGTTGCGATCCCCTACACTTGTGGGTTATCAGTCCCTTCCCTTTGTTTTCGGCGTTGAGCTTGCCGGCCTGCTTGAAGACCCAACATTCTCTGTTGGTATGATTAGCTGGCTTGTCTGGGGTGCCATGAATCTGGCATGACCTGTCTAGAATTTTATCTAGGCCGGATGGACCATCTCTGCTGCCTTTGAGTGATTTTTTCCGTTGACCTGGTCTAGAGCCCCTGAATCCGGTGTTTACCGATGTATTGTCTGGGCTTTCATCATTGTTTCGATGTTTGTTTTTGTTGCGTCGTGGCTTTCCGTTGCCATCCCTGACTTCGAATGTGCCAGGATCGCTGGTGCTGCTACGGGCCAACCAGCTGTCCTCTCCCGCACAAAAGCGGGTCATGAGCGTAGTTAGGGCCGCCATTGTCTTCGACTTTTCCTGGCCGAGGTGTCTGGCAAGCCATTCATCCAGGACACTGTGTTTGAAAGCTGCTAAGGCTTCGGCGTCCGGATAGTCGACAATTTGGTTCTTCTTAGTGAGGAATCGATTCCAAAGCTTATGGGCTGACTTTCCGGGCTGTTGGGTTATGTGACTTAGATCGTCTGCATCTAGAGGTCGGACATAGGTCCCTTGGAATTTGGCCCTGAAAGCATCCTTAAGTTCTTCCCAGCTTCCTATGGAATTTTCGGGGAGGCTTTTCAGTCAGTGCCGAGCTGGTCCTTTTAGCTTGAGGGGTAGGTATTTGATGGCGTCGAGATCCTCTCCACGAGCCATGTGGATGTGAAGAATAAAGTCTTCTATCCAGACCGCAGGGTCTGTTGTTCCGTCGTATGCCTCGATGTTCACGGGTTTAAACCCTTCTGGAAATTCATGATCCAGCACCTCATCGCTGAAGCACAGGGGTGCGCAGCACCCCTGTACTTGGCTGCATCGTGGCGTGGATTCGACTGTTGTAGTGTTCGGTGTTGGTTCCGAACTGGTAAGTGACCGACGTATTTGGTTTGATGGCCCTGGTTCTGCCGGCCCTTTTATCCAGGTCTTCACGTGAATCGTGATTCTGGTTCTGGGTTATGACCTCCCTTCCTTTATGGGGAGGGGGTGCGGGTTTGTCAGCCGCTCTGTCTCGGCCACGAGGTGGTTTGTCAGGTTGATCGTCCGTATTGTTATTCGGCGGTATGGGCATGATATCCTCATCGTCGAATTCGGGTAGCAGTTTGCGTTTGGGGTAGCTCTTTGTTTGGCGATTACTGCCGTATTTTTCCTCAGTGTCGAGCACTTCGTTCCATCTATCATTGAGTGTATCCTGTGCAGCTTTAAGCTGTTGCTTCTGCTTCTTCAAGCTCCTCGCGGTGGCGATAAGTCTCTGGTGGAGGCGCTCTTGTTCCAATTGTTTTTCCGGGACGATGAATGCATCGTCATCCAAACTGATCTACTCTTTGGAGTCAGGTTGATAATTGGTATCTTCGGCATCGCTGTGATCAGACCGCGGCCCCGGAATATGTTTGTCGTATCCTCGCTCGTCTTGTTCTGTTCCTGGGTCTGCGGGGTTTTCATTGTCCTCGGCATCGTCCGGAGTGCTATTTTCTCTGGTGCCGGTATCGATGCTTTTACCATGGCGTGATTTAGAGCGGTGCCACTGACGTCGGTGCTTTGGCTGCTTCTCAGGAGGCTTATCCTCAACTAGGTCCTTTTTATTCTCGCCATTGTCTTCTTTGGGTGTATCCACCATGTATATATCATATGAGGAGGTGGTTGTCCAGCGCCCTATGGGCGGTGGTTCATGTTCTTCTCCGGCATCGCCATCCATACCATCGATGTCCTTGGAGTCAAAATCAAGCATGTCGGTCAAATCGTCGATAGTGGCTATCAAGTGGGTGGTGGGTGGGCAATGAAGCTCTTCGTCGTCCGCTTCACACTCAAGCCAGACATAGTTCGGCAAAGAATCTCCTAACAAGGAGAGGGACTTTAATGAGTTTAACACATCACCCAAGGGTGAGTGTTGGAAGATGTCCGCGGAGCTGAACTCCCGGATCGGCGCCCAGTCAGATTCGATGGGCTCGGATACACGCGGTCCGAAGCCTATGGTCGGAGACGAGTCCGAGGTTCCGATGACACAAGCCTCGCTAGAGGTTGGACCTGTGTTCGGCTCTAACACCGTTGTGTCTGCGGTTTCCGCAGCGGGGTCCAGCCTCCCACCCCCGGATGGCGCAATCTGCTCTGGATCTAGGGCCGGAGCAGTTACAGGTGCTATCCCTTGAGCATAGTCCGATGACAGATTTAGGTCCTGTTCATCGTGGCGGCAGGGTGCAACCGTCATGGGCTCGAATCCGTCAAAGATCAAGTCTCCGCGGATGTCGGCGGTGTAGTTCAAGCTTCCAAACCTGACCTATTGGCCAGGGGCGTAGCTATCGATCTGCTCCAGATGGCCAAACGAGTTGGCCCGCAGTGCGAAGCCGTCGGATACGAAAATCTGTCTGGGGAGAAAAATCTTGCCCTAGACTGTGTTGTTGTGGATGATTGAAGGAGCCATCAAACCTTATGGTGACGACACAGTGGAACTCTCAATGAAAGCACCAATGTCGGTGTCAAAACCGGCAGATCTTGGGTAGGGGGTCCCGAACTGTGCGTCTAAGGCTAATGGTAACAGGATGCGGGGGACATAATGTTTACCCAGGTTCGGGCCCTCTCGATGGAGGTAATACCCTACTTCCTGCTTGATTGATCTTGATGATATGAGTATTACAAGAGTTGATCTACCACGAGATCGTAGAGGTTAAACCCTAGAAGCTAGCCTATGATTATGATTGTTGTTGTCCTACGGACTAAACCCTCCGGTTTATATAGACATCGGAGGGGGCTAGGGTTACACAGAGTCGGTTACGGAGAAGGGAATCTTCATATCTGAATCGCCAAGCTTGCCTTCCACGCAAAGGAGAGTCCCATCCGGACACGGGACGAAGTCTTCTATCTTGTATCTTCATAGTCCAACAGTCCGGCATACTCATATAGTCCGGCTGTCCGAGGACCCCTTAATCCAGGACTCCCTCACCTGCAGCGAGTGGGGCCCTCTTGGCCGGCGCACCGGTTCAATGCCTGTGCTATGAGAGGTCGCGTCCGTGTCAGAGCAATCACTCCCTCCAGTCCTTTTTTGTTTGGGTATAACAAAATCTCGTTTTCCATTCACATTTTACAAGTAAAATTCATGGACAAACTTTGACCCAAAATACGATGGGGACTAGTAACCAGAACGGAGGTAGTAGTTTTTTTTAATCAAAGAAGGGTTTCCCCCTTACGATATTCATTACTGAAAACCAACATCTAAATCTAAACCATAGTATTTGCCCTAGAACTACCAGGTTCAACATCTTGCAACATAAACCCATACAACCATACGCCATGGAGGTACGTAGTACTATGAATTCCATTTTTGCTCCATACCAATCGTTCTAAAAACTACTTAGTACTTATAATGCGCCATTGAAAATCGGAACTCTTAACCCCGCTAAAAAAATGATATTTTAAACGTGGCTACTCGATCTGTGGCAACTGGCGAGCCACCGCCTCCAAGTTGTTCACCTATGGTCCCGACCATCAACTCCTACGAATCAAATTATCACGCGAGTTGACTATTCCTACAAAGGTACTACCCACGAATGCAGCAATTGTGCACCTAGGGTTTTAGGGTTTATTTGTTAACGTTGCCTTTATGTAACACTCATGTGTGCGAGACAGCGAGAGACTGACTATGTGTGTGTGCCTCTTCTCTTCGTATATGTACTCCACCGTTTTTCTGGTGTCCGAAAAATTATAATAGCTACTAGCAATGTGCCAACGCGTTGCCACACGATCAAAGTAGATTAATACATATTCACTAATTTGATAGAAAAAAGTCTAGTTTTGAAATACATATATCACTAAAAATATGTTATGTTTCACTCAAAATATATTCCTTTGGCGGTTTCGATGAGATAAGGGAGGAATGTTGTTGGTTTCAAGATTCAAGAAGTGGTATATGTCTAATTTCTACTCTTACTAGCAAGATGCTCGTGCGTTGCACGGAATATCAAGATCTTGTGGGAGAATAGGATGAACGAGGGAAGGCCTTATCTGCAAATGTGGAGAGGAGTGCGGGTAAATTGCCATAGTTCCCTTCCTATCCGTCGGATATAAATCAGACGGCCTACATTGCAGGATGGCAGGCCCACCATCATCACCAACTCTGTTTTTTATCCCTACTCTTATAAAAAGCATAGTCGGTGATGATCGTGTGCTTGCCATCCTGCAATATAGGGCGTCCGATCTATATCTGACGGATAGGAAGGAAACTATGGCAATTTTGCAAAAAAATACGCACACCACTCTCCACATTGGCAAATAAGGCCTTCCCTCATTCATCCTTTTCTCCCACAAGATAAACTACTCATACAAATGCATCTTGATGTTCCGTGCAACGCATGGGCATCTTGCTAGTTGTTGCAAAAAGCCCATGTGTGTAAGAGAGAGAATGAGAGAGGAGGAGGAGGGAGTGCATGTGTGACAAAGACACAAAGAGTGTGTGTGCGAGAGGTATTAGCTTAAAATGAGGCGATAGTGTGTGTGCACGATCGAGAGGGCGTATCTCAAGAAGGGAAGAAAAATCTGCATAGATACAAGGAGCAGGAGAGAGACATGTATGCGATAGTGGAAGCACGAGTGTGCGGGTGTATAAACCTATCTAGAGGCTATTCGATAAATGTTTGTGAGATAAATATGAGTCGGGGGTGCGAAAGCGAGAGTTTTGTGTGTGAGAGAGAGAGACGGTAGTCGGGAAGCGGAGTGGAAGCAGGAGTTGTGTCTGTGTGTGTGAGAGAGAGAGGGGGGAGTTTGTCTAATCGGTAAACAAATGGATAATGTCAGTCTGGGATGGAGATGAAAAGGAGACCGCAACAAATGTTGTGTCTACATGAGAGAGAGAGTAATTTTAGTGGTATGAGTCATATCTAGAGACATATATGGTGTGTGAGAGAATCCCATAGAGACAAAGACAAAGTGAAAGACGAGTGGCGACTGTGTGTGTGGCGGTGAAAAAGAAAGCTTAGGTACCAAGTGATACCAGAGAACAGTAGAGACATGAGAGATAATGAAAACCGTGTAATGTATAATGATAGGGAGAGTGCGACACTTCTCAATGGAGATGTCGAGAGACCATGTTTGCGAGGATAGGAGAAACATGAAGTGAGTGTGCGGGTGATCTGGAGAAAACAGAGTGATAGCTACATGAAGGAGCATGCATGCGAGAGAGATGGGCATGAAAGGAGTGAACATAAAAGGGATTCAAATACTTGAATCCGATATTGATGATACATGTAATCCATACTCGAACCAAGATTGATCTATCAAACATGCATACTCATATGAATTCATGCACATCCATGTTATTTAATATGTAGATATTACTGATCCATACATTTTAGTAGAACATAATTTGGTTTAAATTTTTTGAATTCAACCTTATGATTTAGAGATCATTGTATTTGTAGATCATATTATACATATAAAGAAGCAGAATTCTTTGTTGTGCTTTTGAAAGTATATATAAAAAATGATGTATATAGAATTTTATTCCAATTGAAAATGAATCCCGCCCGAAAAAAATAGAATACAAACGGGATTCGACTTGAGTTGGCACGGTAAACATGCACTCTGCAAAATTTGAATGAAGCGGGGAAAGTCGCAGTAACCGCCCAAAATCAAAATCTGTGAGATGGAATTACTACTGCCTATCCCTGCCACGCAAAGCCTAGGTGCTCGATTTCTATAGGTTTCGATAGGGGTATGTTTGTAATTTCACTCAAACGTGACATAACCGCCTCTCACCCGGATTCATACACGGTGGGCGCCAAAACACAATGTGTCCTCGACCGAAATCGACTCCCTCCCTGATTCATACATGGTGGGCGCCAAAAACAAACTTTCGTCGGCAAATATTCGGTGTATGCGAGATTACCGTCCTATCCCCAACCGACTAATCTATACTCCTATATAGTATACCAATATCGAATCACACAGACCGTTGGATCTGTATAATCAGACGGCTCACATTCAATAGGTTTAACTAGAGGACTACGTGGCCGAATATGCACCATTGGATAGGACATTCTAACGGCCCACGTGGCTGGGATTCGCGGTGGGGGCGCATCACTCCCCTGCCAGCCTGCCACCTCATGAAGACAGCAGGCGGTGATTCGTTCACTGACTAGAAAATTCTAGCATGCTCATGTGACATGAGTACTGTAGTACATGCAGCCTACTGTTGCACCATAGACTATACTAGAATCGACCAAGCAATTAGTAGCCCACAGCCCTACGATAAGATAGCTACTTTAGTATAAAAGAATAGAAACGGAGATGAGAGAGAGAATGGATGCACCAATTCAGCCACGTAAGGACAAATGCACAATTTACCAGAGTAGATAAAAACAAGTACATTGAACAATCTAATATATGTGTTGTAACAAGACTCTTTTTGCAAAATAAAAATAAAAAATAGACATTAATTTCATTTATAAATCGTTTATTTTAAAAATATTACAATCTGGACTTTTCTTTGTTTTTGCCAGTAATTTATGTGTACAACTCTAATCTATTACTCCCCTGTTCGGAATTACTTGTCGCGAAAATGGATGTATCTAGATGTATTTTAGTTCTAAATACATCCATTTCCGAGACAAGTAATTTGGAACGGAGGGAGTAGGCGGCAAGTGTATGGAATTTGTTAAAAAAAGAAAGTAGTAAATATAGAAAATCGAATTATATGCTAGATTGCCACCAATTCTTCCAGCATATATTTTTCCAGGTTCCTTGTGGTAGACCAATAGAGTTCAATTCCAAAACATAGCGTAGGGTGTCTACGTGTGTGTTCATACTATTGCGTCTATATGAGTATTTGTGTTTGTACTGCCCTAGAAAACATATTTACAACATTTCAACATACAATATTTCATAATAATCGTAAAATCTACACATGCATGGCACGTGCCATTTACTAGTATTGTTGTGATGTAGAAAATTTGAAATGGAGGCTAAGTTTGTAAGCTTCCTCGCATTTGAGACAAGCGCGCCCTGAAGACATGGTTCCCCGCTTCCTGTCTACCTCCATTTCCCCATTCGTACTCCATGGGCGCCAAAACACCCTCTCCACCCCATCCTCCTCCGTCCTCCACCCCCATCCACCGCCGTCCTCCTCCACCATGCCGGAGCTGATACCCCGACACCGTCGTCCATTACAAGAGATCGACCTCTCTCATCCATGGCTTCGGACTGAGATCCTTGCATCCTGTCCTCTCGCTTCATCCCCGCCGTCGTCCACCTTACCGGCGCCGCTCCTATGACCATCTCGTCCACCGCGCCCCGCCGCCACCATCTACCCTCCTAGATCTGCTTCCATGCTGCTGACAGCCATCGCTACCGCAGCACCATCAAATTCTCAGTAGATGCATACACGGCGCCGCACCGGAGGCGGTACTCTTTCGTATCTGCTCAACTTATTTATCGCAGTAAGAAAATAGATCACCACTGCTTTACTCTGAATTCTTGTCCATCACTTACATGCTAGTTGAAAGCAAACATTGGTTGCGAAGTTTCCTTTGTCCAGTTTGCACCTTCAGAATTGGGTCAGTCGATTTTTCAGAGCTCGCCAGAGTTTGCCGGTGTGAACGAAGGGGCTCGAGTGGGGACGGTGGTTGGGGGCGGTGGTGGGGCCTCACCGAACAAAGAAAACTCGACGCGGGTGGGGCGGGGGTGGGGGTGGGGGTGGCGGAGGAACACAGGCGGTGGGGGCCGGTGGTCCGGTCGGCGTCCCGTGCGGTGTTTTGTATGGGAAAAATCAGAGATGGGGAAGAAGAAGGGTTAGGAGACGTAGGATCTTCATCCAACCGCCTGAAATGGTCGAGAGATAGCAGGGAGTTGCATTCTTAATGCGCTCTGGTTCATCATGTGTTGGCACTGCGCAACGAACATTTTATTATCCAAAATCTGCTTGCTCTTCTTTAGCATGTTCCTCTTCCGTTCTTCTTTAATAAGTACTCTCCCCGTTCCTAAATACAAGTCTTTGTATAGATTCCACCATGGACTACATATGGAGCAAAATGAGTGAATCTACACTCTAAAATGTATCTGGATACATCTGTATGTGATCCATAGTGGAAATCTCTACCAAGACTTATATTTTGGAATGAAGGGAGTATGATAGTAGTACAATATGTTCCTTATAGTGAAGATGAGCAGGGACATTTGCAGTGTAGAGGTCTATATGGTCGGTTGTGACGGACACTTTGAACTCTTCGGGTCTCTTTGATTCGTAGGATTTTGTAAACATGGGAATAGGATTTGTAGTGGCCTGCCCACTTGAATCCTATAAGAATAGCAAGGAAATGCAGGGAGTTGTGTCGCCTTTGAGAGTTACACTGATATTAATAGTACCGCACCTTCAGTTGAAGAGAGCTGGTATCCGAAGCCTTTCTAGCCGTACCGGCAATACTAGCACATATATTCCAACAAGTTCCACTTTGCTGATTTTACTCTGATGCTTAAGGTTTTCCCGTTATATCTACACTATGATTTGTGTAGCTGCTTTGTGTCGCACTAGCAGCAGTCCACTCTTGAAGCTAAACATTGCAATGACTTGCAAAATTGGCACCAAGGCATTGAGTGCCATTTTGGATGCAATGAAACCCATACACTCCCCACCTATTGACTCCTATTCATAATATGATCCTAATGACTCTTGTTCAAATTGCCAACATGGAATTGCATTTCTTTGGGCGTTGTGATTCATCATGAGTGGGCAACTAACATTGTATGCAATGAAGCGGAACCTCAAGAATATGCTTCCTCTTCTGTTAACATGTTCCTCTTTGTTTATTCTTTATTTAGTATGTACAGTATGTTCCTTGTCAGGAAGGCGAGCAGGGACATCTACAGTCAACAGCTGATAGAGCTGGCATGTACGTGATCGATAGGTTTTCAATTACTAGCAGCAATACAACACCATATTTTCAAGCCAGTTCCACTTCCCCGATTTATATATCATGGTTATGGTGTACCCCTTTTATGTACACTATGATCTGCCTAGTTGTTGTGTGCTCTTGTTATCATGTTTGGCAATAAACTCTCTATATAGTATATTATGAACCTATCATCTGCCAACTATCCTTACTTCTAGAGCCTATTTTTTGTGTACTTTTGCCACACTATATAAATGCACGCACCATATTACAGCACACATGAGCTCTCTCATCAGAATCCAGTGATAGCACACAAGTGTTTACAGGGGCGCCCCTATATTAGAATATCCTCTGCATTACAAAGATAATCTCATAACTATTTATGTTTTCATGGTTCTCAGATATTATACGTAATTACAGTGAATAACAGAATTTGCGCATCAGAAGAATATTGTGGAACACTGCAATGACTTACAAAATTGGCACCAAGGCATTGAGTGCCATTCTGGATGCAATGAAACTCATATGCTCCCCGCTTGTTGATTCTTGTTCAGAATATGATCCTAATGACTATTCTAAGCTCGAGGAGTCAAAGGCGGATGGCCTGTCCTGTTCACCCATCAAGGTGGCTATTCTAATTTGGCAAGATTTTATTGATTGCGCGTATCTTGCATATGTTGTCTTGCATTTCTTCTACTTTGTTGCACCGCCACCTTCTTAGTTTACTCAACATATATGTTGACATGCCATGCCCATCCATTATCAATACATATTCCATCTGTCATCATACAATGTTTTTCCACTCAAATGATGTTCTTGTGCATCAGACATCAAAAAGGAAGAGGGTGATTGCCGAACCTGAAGGAGCACCAGCAAAGTCCTTGAAAAACATGGTGGTGCCGGAGAAATCAGACAACACCTCACTTATATTGGTTGTACAACCAGTGACACAAAACGTAGGACTGACTCCAGCAGACTGTACCCATACTTCACTGGCCACACCACTAGCCCCACCACACAGGACCTGCACTCCAGCAAAAGGTATACCGATTTCAGTTGCCATAGGACTAGCCGTACCACAGAAAAATCCCACTCCAGCAAAAAGTACAGCAAGTCCACCGGCCGAAGACCTATCCCAACTGCAGAGACGGCCAATTCCTGCAGATTGGAACCCCATTCCAGTTATTCCCAGTTTAAAAGACAATGCTTTGAATGTTGTTAGGGACTACGTGCATATATTCCCATCATGGGAAGATTATAGTGAAGACAAACACCATTTTCGCATCTTCCTGTCCAACTTACGTGTAAGTGCTATTATTCATGGTTATTATTTTCCTGTTTTCTGCTGATTGGACACATCAATGATTTACATTACATTGTTGTAAGTAGGCGAGGGTCAATCTGGATAGTCATGATGAGCAAAGCTTGCTTGTGCTTTTCAAGTAAGCATTGCAGCAGTATCGGTGTTACCTGAGGAAATCACACTTTGATGGCAAGTCTATAAACGAATTTCCAGTGAAGTCTCCTGTGCTAAATTTAGAAGACATTGAATGGTAAAACCTTGTTACGCACTGGTCTCATTCCCAGGATGAGATACTGTCTATGAAATCACATGACAATTTGAACTTCTACTTTTCCGCATGTGCCTTACGGATCTTTTTTGTACAAAATTTGCTCGAAGAAGAATTCCAATTTGAAAAGAACGACAGGATATCGCAAATATGCTTCCCACTGCGTTGCTCTTGTTAGTACCTGTTGTCATGTATCACTGTACTTGCATACATACCTGGTTCATTATGTGAAAGCAGTATGCATGATAGCTTCCTTATCAATTGTTCGCTCCAAATTATCTGATCTGTATGAATTGTTACATTAGTGTAGAATATATCCAATGCCAATGAAATTTTTTAGCTCTGCATTGTTCTTGTAAGTACTTGATGTCCTTTATCAGTATACTTATATTGACAAATAGTTGTTCATGTACCATCACTCTGCAGCTTATTTTCCTTTGCCCTCCATTTTCTACACATCAGATCTATATTTACTCTTACCATAAGGTTGGATAACACCGATGGTACTGAAGAAGTTTAGTTGTGCATTGCTCTTGGTTGTACCTTTTGCCTATATCAATGTACTTACATTTATAGCTACTTGGTTATGTAGCATCACTCTTCATCTTATCTTAAATATTCTCCACTTTTTCTTATATTATCACATCTATATTTACTCTTAACAAAATGTAGAATAAAGGCAATGCTTATGAAGAAGATTTTGTGGTAAACTTCTTGAATTGCCCCCCCCCCATCAGCATGGACAAGGGCTTTATAGAGCATGTCTTCACCAATAATGTAAGTTTGTCCTTCTCAAGCCTTCAAACTTTGTTGTGTATATTTGGTTAGGCATGACTGCAACAGCTGTTTATTTTTGGTGTTTGCATCAAACTGCATGTTTAAAATTTATTATGTAGTTCATAAACAAAAGTTTGTCCTTCTCAGTTTAAGTTTTTAGTTGTACAACCAAGTTCCTTCTTCATACCATGTAAATTAAACTATATAGAGCAAGTGATCTTCTTTTGCACTGCATGTATGCTTCTGTTCTTGATTCGTAATCCAGTGGTGTGGTGAACCTATCCACTACAGCACAATGTCATATTCTGCAATGTCTTAACTATGAACAATGTCATATCATTCTACTATTATATTTAAACAGTCTCTTTATTTGCCAATCTGGAATGGGATAAATTGACAGCACACTAACCATTGATACTTATGAGTTCTTGATCTGTAATCCAGTGGTGTCGTGAAGCTGCCAACTCCTTCACAATGTCATTTCCTGCCATGTCTTGACCTGAACAATACCGTATTGTGTTAATGCAATTTTAAACTGTGTCACTTTATTCGTTAGTAAGAAATGTGATGAATTGTTAGCATTGATACTTTTATGTGCAAAACCTGTCATCTGTCTGCTTGTTTATCTTTCAGAGTGAGGAGGATATAAGTGTTAAACAAGCGCAGTCTCATCAGCTTGCTCAGCTTCTTACGCTGCAGCTCCCCAGCAGGGCTAAACTTTCTTGAACTCTATTGAAGTGATGTTGGTTTTGTATATTATTTTGTCGGCATGTTTATTTGCACTGGTGGCAATCTTTGATGCCCAGTGTATGTAATCTGTTGTCTGCTTGTGCTTTATTGTCATAGTGGCGAACTTTGATGCCCAATGGATGTAATATGCCGTAATTTATTTATCGTATAGTCTACGTTTTTTCTTATTCACAATGTTGCAGTTATTTTACTGTATATATCATGTCTTCGCAGTAAACTGGCCAAACCGTAAAATTACGGTACATAATCGGGCTGTCATGCAATCACGATGTATGATCCGCATCATGGGCCCCGTCATCTTGGTCTGTTAAAAGGCCTTAATGTAAACTGGCCCACTAGTAGATCTAGGCCTTTAATAGGCCGAGTAAACCGCCGGCCCTCTTTTTGCAAGAAAACTCAATGGGATTTTAGGAGGCTGAGAAGTAGGTTGGGCCTGAAACGTGCCGAACAGCTCACGGGCCGGCAGCAGCCCAAAATGGACCCCAGCCCATGATTGTGCAAATCAAATCACGGGCTTTTAACAGCCAAAATTGTCTCGGTCCTTGTTTGGCCCAATCAGATTATCGACTGCGAGCAGGCCGGATGCAAACCGGGCTGTAGTTAGGCCCAACTATATGACGGGCTTTTAACAGACCGGAATAAATATCGGGCCGAAATGTTAAACGGGCCCTTAATAGGCCGAAACTAATATCAGGCCGAATTACTAAATGAGCCTTTAGCAAGTGGGCCCAAAAGCATAGTGTCCAGTTGACGGGCCGAATCTAATATGGGCCATAATTTAGCCCAAAGCCTCTTAAAGGGCGGGAACTGACATGGGTCGTAATTTGGCCCTGAACATGGTAGGCTTTTAACAGGTCAGATCTCATATGGTCCATTATTAGGCCCGGAACATGGCAGGCCATTAATGGACCGGATCAATATGGGTCGGCATTTGGCCCAAAACATGGCAGCCAGTTAATGGGCCGGCCTACTAGGGTCCTCAAAATCTTGTGGGCCTATAGCTGGGTCGGCCCATTAATATCGGCAAAATCTTGTGGGCCTTTAGCCGGGCTGGCCCATTATGATCTACAAAAATCTTGTGGGCCTTTACTTGGGCCAGCCCATTATGGCCCACAAAAATCTTGTGGGCCTTTACCTGGGTCGGGCCATTATGGCCCACAAAATCTTGTGGGCCTTTAGCTGGGCCAGCCCATTATGGTCCGCAAAATCTCGTGGGCCTTTAGCTGGGCCGGCCCATTATGGTCCACAAAATCTTGTGGGCCTTTAGTTGGGCCGGCCCATTGAAACTTTATGGGCCACTTTTGGGCCAGTCCACATGTCAACATATCATAGGCGCATCTCGCCCATTGGATGAGTGACACTTGTGCCAACGCGGAGCTGACACGTGTTTCCTCCAGCCAATGATGATTTTACACGTGGAAAATCCCCATTGGTCTGGGCTGTTAACGGGTTATCGGATCCAAAACTGGACCCGATAGCTTAATGGTGTTCCGTTACGATGGATGCCACGTGTCGGTCACCCTTGATGAAAGCACTTTTGTGACGCGCAATTTATCGTCATGGAAGTGGACATTTCTGTGATGATAATTTTGGTAATGTCATGGAACACTTCTACGACAGCACAGGTATGACTATCTTGATTCTGTCATAAAATCATCACGGATGTACATGCATGACAAAAAACGCGACCTACTGTGACAAACACGTATCATCACGGAAGTGTATTTTTTTTGTAGTGTAAGGAAGGCGCTTATTTAAAGAGATTGAATCTCATGTTCCATTTCTCACAAGACGAAAATCCTTAGAGCTTGCCATAGGAAACCAACCAAAGATGGCCAACGCTCCTTGCTCTTCCTCGTGTCCCCAAGGCCCTCAAGAAGGCGACTGGGAGATTTGCTCGGTGCCCCACGCCCAATTGATCAAGCTTCAGGCGCAGGGATTCCTCCCTCCATCGGATCTAGTCCCCATTCGGGCGGGATTAACTGCCTTCAAAGGCGAAGCCCTGGTGGAGAAATTCCCCACCCCCAATAAAGGGGAGTGGGTGTGCTTCATTTCCTTCTTGCCGAGGAGCGTGGGATTTCCAATCCATCCTTTCTTTAGAGGTCTTCTGGAGTATTACGGTCTCCAACTGCACAACCTCACGTCGGGCTCCATTCTACACATCACGGGCTTTGTTGCTCTTTGTGAGCTGTTCCTAGGCTGCGAGGCCCATTTCGATTTATGGAGGAAATATTTCTGCCTCGTCCCACGCTCCCAGAAGGGATCCATATTCGAGGTGGGCGGTGCCGAAGTGTGGCGTATAGGCGGAACAGGATACCTGCCCGGCACTCCGAAGAAGGCATCCGAAGAGTGGCCCTCGGAGTGGTTCTACATCGAAGATGTTATCCTTCCGGACCCAATCCGGCAAGGTCTTCCCAAATTTCCCTCTGCTCCTTTAGAGAAGCGCGCCATCTGGCATCCCCGAAGCTATGAAGAAGAAGACAGTGTGGAGGTTAAGAGGCTAGCAAACAAGATCAGAATACTTGCCCACTCCGGACTATCTATAGTTGAGGTAGTGGCGATTTCAATAACGCGATGCGTTCAGCCGCTTCAACTCAGGGGGCTTCCCATTTGGCATTACAACGGGGAGGACGACGCCTCATGTTGTGGGTGAAATGGTCCGGCTAATTTCACCGCGCTGGCCGCCACATTGGTTGACCTTTTCAAAGGGGAAAAGGAAGATGTCGCTCACCTGAAGTGTGGAGAAGGTTTCTCTTGTACACCCCCATTGACTAGGTGAGCCTTTGATTATAGGACTTAATTGATTTTCTTTCCTTAACTATGCTTTATAGTCAAATTTAATCCGACTGCCTTTAACAGGAATGGAGAAAGGTCGCCGCGGGGATTTATAGCCCTGCTCTGCAGCCTGAGGACCATAATCAAGACCTTGATCCTGGATACAAAGAGGATCCGAACATATTTGTAGATTTTGAGGATGGAGTCTTTTATTAAACAAGCTACAACGGCACGGAAGTGGCCATTATAGCCGATTACCCTGGCCTTCTCCCTTCCTCCCATGTAAGTACTCAGGAGACATCTCCTCAAAAAGAGTTTTTCCACTGCGACTCACCCACCGTACTACATCGTGCTCCCAAGGGGCGACGCTCGCACCAGCATGCCGCAGCAAAGGCGTCTTCTAAGAATACGATGCTTGCACAAGGCGCATCTCTGAAAAGAAAGGCGAACAATGATACAGTCGGGCCCTCTTCTATGTCGAAGAGGTATAATCTTTTAGCACACACTTAGCGGATAGTGTTGGGTGAGGGAGTCCTGGATAAGGGGGTATCCGGACAGCCGGACTGTATACATCGTCCGGACTATAGAAGCGTCAAGATACAAGACTCAAGACTTCGGCTCGTGTCCGGATGGGACTCTCCTTTGCGTGGAAGACAAGCTTAGCAATCCGGATATTATGTTTCCTTCCTTGTAACTGACTCCATGTAAACCCTAGCTCTTCGGTGTCTATATAAATCGGAGAGGATGGTCCTTAGGAGGCCGATCACAATTACAATCATACCATCATAGGCTAGCTCTTAGGGTTTAGCCTCTACGATCTTGTGGTAGATCTACTCTTGTATTCCACATATCTTCAATATTAATCAAGCAGGAAGTAGGGTTTTACCTCCATCGAGAGGGCCCGAACCTGGGTAAACATTGTGTCCCTTGCTTCCTGTTACCATCAACCTAAGACGCACAGATCGGGACCCCTACCCGAGATCTGCCGGTTTTGACACCAACATTGGTGCTTTCATTGAGAGTTCCTCGGTGTCATCGCTTCGAGGCCTGATGGCTTCTTCAATCGTCAACAACACAGTCCAGGGTGAGACTTTTCTCCCCGGACAGATCTTTATGTTCGGCGGCTTTGCACTGCGGACCAATTCACTTCGCCAGTTGGAGCATATCGACAGCCTCGCCCCTGGACACTAGATCAGGTTTGGAAACTTGGACTACACGGCAGATATCCGTGGAGACCTGATCTTCGACGGATTCGAGCATGCACCAGGAGTGCCGGACAGCCCCGACGAGCACGACCTAGACCTGCTGTCGGACAATGCCCGGGACATTATCCCCGAAGCAGCCTTGGATCTAAATCTAGGACAGGCTGCGGTGCCTATGGACGGAGGGCTGGACCCTGCTCTGTAGGCCGCACACTTATTAGCGGTGGAGCCGAACATGGGCCCCACCTCTGTGGAGGCCGGTAACCCTGGACCCTCGGACCCATATCCAGTCGTTGGTCTTGGTCCGCTCACTCTCGAGCCAACCAGGCCAGGTCGGGCTCCGGTAATGGAATTTACCGCCGCGGACATCTTTCAGCACTCGCCCTTTGGCGACATGCTGAACTCATTGAAGTCTCTCTCTTTGTCAAGAGGCTCTGGGCTGAACTATGTCCAGCCCGAGTGGGAAGCAGGCGACGAAGGAATTCGGCGCCCACCCACCGCCCACTTCATTGCCACGATCGAAGAATTAGCCGACATGCTCGACTCCGAAGACATCGACGGTATGGACGACAATGCAGGAGAGGGTCCAGAATCCCTGGAGCGCGGGACTACTACCTTGTCACGCGACATATACATGGTATATATGCCCAATAAAGATGGCAGCCCGGACGATAAAACACCCGGGCAAAAGCCGAAGAAGCAGCGAAGACGCTGCTCAAAGTCCAGCAATGGCAAAATTAGCGACAAGAGCGCAAGAAGGGTTGATATACCCGCAAACTCCGAAAGCAATAATGACCACATGGACCCAGCGATGGAGCAGGACGAGCCAGGTCATGCCAAATCAAGTTCGGAGCAAATACCCGATCACAACGATCCGGAGGGACGAGCTCATAATGCCGCCCAGAACAGGAAGACAGTCTGGATGACGATGCATTCATCATCTCGGATGAACAAGTGGAACGAGACAACCTCCACAGAAAGCTTATGGCCACTGCAAGAAGTCTAGAAAAGCAGAAGCAATGGCTCAAGGCCGCACAGGAAAAGCTAAGTCGCAGATGGAATAAGGTGCTAGACACCAAAGAAAGATACGGCGATAACGGCCATACGAAAAGCTATCCGAAGCGCAAGCTACTCCCAGAAATCGACTACGCGGCCGTTCCACCAAAAGAAAATTCGACCAAGAAACCGGGCGTACCGCCTCACGACCGCAACAGAGCAGCCGCGGATACTGTGCACGATCCATGCGAGCATGCGGATAAAAAGACCGGTGCAGCCAGGTCCATATATGGATCTAGAAGACACACCCCAGCGCAGGACTATGGTCACCCAAACGCTCATAAAAGCCAAATACCAGTTCGGAATCAACCCCGGACACAACAACAGCGGACTACATGCCACAATACGTCCAGATACAGAGGGGATGCTCACCCCCTGTGCTTCACTGAAGAAGTACTGGACCATGAATTCCCACAAGGCTTTAAACCTGTGAGCATAGAAGCCTACGACGGCACGACAGACCCAGGGGTCTGGATCGAGTATTTTATCCTGCATATTCACATGGCTCGCGGGGATGACCTCCATGCCATCAAATACCTTCCCCTCAAATTGAAGGGACCAGCTTGACACTGGTTGAAAAGCCTCCCCGAAAACTCAATTGGGAGTTGGGAGGAACTCGAAGACGCTTTCAGGGCCAATTTTCAAGGGACTTATGTCCGGCCTCCGGATGCAAACGATCTAAGTCACATAATCCAACAACCCGGAGAGTCCACCCGGAAGCTCTGGAACAGATTCCTCACTAAGAAGAATCAAATCGTCGACTGTCCGGACGCCGAAGCCTTAGCGGCTTTCAAACACAGCATCTGTGACGAATGGCTCGCCCGACACCTCGGCCAAGAAAAGCCAAGGACAATGGCAGCCTTAACAAGCCTTATGACCCGCTTTTGCGCGGGTGATGATAGCTGGTTGGCCCGTAAAGGCACCAGCAACCCCAGCACATCCGAACTAAGGGATGGCAACGAGAAGCCACGGCATAATAAAAACAAGCGCCAAAATAAGGAAGAGAGCCCGGACAACACTACGATCCACGCCGGATTCAGAGGCTCTTGACCTGATCAGCAAAAGAAGCCATTCAAAGGCAGCAAAGATGGACCGTCCGGTCTGAACAGAGTCCTGGACAAACTATGCCAAATTCATGGCACCCCAGAAAAACCTGCGAACCACACCCATAGAGAGTGCTGGGTCTTCAAGCAGGCCGGAAAATTAAATGCCGAACACAAGGGGAGGGGCACACCAAGCGAAGATGAGGATGAACCTCACCAGCTGAACACAGGGGTACAGAAAAAATTCCCGCCAGAGGTTAAAACAGTAAACATGATCAACGCGACTCGCACATCCACGAGAGGGCATAAACGCGCGCCCATAGAAGCGCATGATGTAGAGCCCGTCGTACCTACGTCTCACTACTAGATGTATCATCCGATCACTTTTGATCACATGGACGGCCGAACTAGTATTCGGCGCGGAGGACCACATGCCTTGGTGCTTGACCCAATAATCGACGGATATCGTCTCACCTGTGTCCTCATGGACGGCGGCAGTGGTCACAATTTAATATACGAGGACACTGTCCGTAAAATGGGGATAGACCCATCCAGAATTAAACAAATCAACACCACCTTTGAAGGGGTGATACCAGGCGTTGCAGCCTGCGCCAGGGGCTCCGTCGTGCTGGAAGTAACATTCGGCTCCCCAGGCAACTCCAAAAGCGAAGAGCTGCTCTTCACTATCGCACCCTTCCAAAGTAGCTATCACGCATTGCTAGGAAGAACAGCCTTCGCCCGCTTCAACGCATTGCCGCACTATGGCCACCTTACACTCAAGATGTCCGGTCCCCGTGGCATCATCACCGTTAGCGGAATCATAAAGCACCCTTCACGAGCAGAGGAATACGTGATGGCCCTGGCGGCCGGACTATAAGCGGCCTCCAATTTTAGAAAACATGATTGGTCATCACGACCACAGACACGGTTAGACGAGTCCGGTAGCCCGGATAAATTCAAACAGGGCACTGTATATATAATCCCATAAGGGAAACTAGGGGTTGTCTATACTTAATACAGACCCACGCTTGGCTCGACTTTATTGGTAGGCCAACAACTTATACTCTTATCATTGATCGCATACTTACGTTGCACCCTCCTACGAGTTTTTCTTTTTACAGACAATGTTCACACGATACCCTTCCAAGATACGGCACAACGGAGACAAAGGCGCAGACGTGCAGCAGGGCCCCATGCAACAAGTTTCTTTTTAGATTAAGCCCCTGTGTAAACCTTTTCTACTGCATCTTGTTGTTTAACCATCCCATGGGTCCTATACCCACAGAGGATACTACCATTTTTGGCATTTGGCCACGGCAGACTAAATTGCACGTACCTAGAAATAAAGGGCTTAAAATAGGCTCTTGTCAGCCTATCTTCTCTTACAAAAGACCGAATACCCTCGGGAGTGTTCGGCGTCACGAGTTTGGCCGTATATGCATCAGCTCTGAATCATGTCTTTGGTAAAAATGTTGGGTTTGCCCGGCTCCTGGGTTTGCCGCCTTACATTCCACTATCATCCGGCTAAGGCAGGCCAAAGGAGAACTACTGCAATTGTGCCTTGGTTATTCCGGATGAGCGCCTCAGTAGAGAAAGCCGAAAATTGACCGTCATGATACAACGAGAGACTGTTAAACCACTCGAAGACTCACCGGAATCCCTAAAGATTCCTCTGCCTTAACGAAGGGCTGTTTCCCGGCCATGTACACACGCGCCCGTATTCGGATGCACATGGAGGTATCAGGGGCTACATAGTAGCCCCACCATTAGACTCCCATGGCTAAGCGAAAGTGTTACAACTATATAGTCCGGTTTCCTAGTTCGGCGTGCGATCACCTCCTTAACGGACCAAGACGTTGGATCAAGTGTGATTATGCATATTTTTTCACCAACACCCCTGCATTGTCTGCGAGGGGGCTGAAGCCAACGACTGCTATCTTTCTGACTACTTATACATATAAGAATAGCCACAAAGGGAGGACAATCATACTTCCGGGCAAAAGTATAAACATAGCCTCATAATTATACTAAACATTGTTTTCTACAATGATTTGACTTATCACTCGAATAAAACACTCTTCGAGCACTGCGCCTCTATCAGGCGGGCACCTTCTGTGACTTGCGCCAAGTAGTGCTCAGCTGGATGTTGGCCCCCCGCCGGATCCTGGCTAGCTATTACAGTGGCCTCCATATCCGTCCAATAGGATTTAACGCGGGCTAGAGCCATCCGCGCGCCCTCTATGCACGCCAACCTCCTCATGGCGTCAATCCGGGATACGGCTCCAAGGAATTGCTGCACCAAACCAAAGTAGCTATCCGGCTTAGGCCCCTTCAACCAAAGATGGTCTATTACAGACCGCATTGCAAGTCCGACAACCTGTGGAGCTCCGCCATAGCAGCCACCTTCTCATTCAGGGGCAGCGGGCGAGTGGGAGCATTGAATTGCGACCAGAAAAGCTTCTCCACTTCTTCATCGCCTTGACCCGCGAAGAACTTGACAGCGTCAGCTGTGCTATTATCCAAATCCGCATATGCGTCTGCAGGACTCATGTGATCCGCCAGGGGAGCATACTTCGGATCTAGGAACTTCATGCGCAGTAAGTATGAGCCCCCAGCCACGATTTTGTCAGCCTGTTGGAGCTCCTCCCGCATACTCCAGATCTCGGTCCGCATCTCCTTGGCGACATTGCGTGCCTTTTCCAGCTCGGCCGAACTAGCCTCATTCTCCTTTTCAAGGAGTGCGTACTGGTAGGCGGCATTTTTTAACTCTTTAGCCATTTCGGCTATTTTTTCCTTGCTTCGGCAACGAGCATGTTCGGCTCTCAACTCTTCAGCCGCCTTTAGGGCAGCCGCATTGCTAGCCCGAGCTTGTTCCTTGGCTTGAGCAAGTTTTTCCTTCAGGGCCTCCACGGCAGCAGCACCATCTGCAGTGCACACATATTGCATTAATATTATGCCACTTTGGCATTTTCCTACACATTATAATAAAAACCAACCACATACCCTGGGACTCCTCAAGCCGTTTATTCACCAGCGTGATATCGGCATCGATGGATCTGATTTGCCTCCTTAGCTCGTCAACTTCAACGGACTGGTCGGCTACCGGAACCTTGTATACCTTCGCACATGTACGGTGGAGCCATTAGTATATGATCCCCCGTTTGCCGCCTATGGCGGGCAACCAGAGTCTCAGAGGCTACTATCTATAGGGAGCACACCTAGCGCGTGCTTCATAACCAAAAAGTTGTGCATTTTTCACTACATACCTCAAAGCCTCTGAGCAGGCTTGTAAATGCCTCATTCAAACCGCTGGTAGCGGATGAAATCTTCGTGAGCACTGTGCTCATTAAAGAGCGGTGCTCCTCCGAGAGCGCGGCTCGCTCCAGATGGACCGTCAGTACGTCCGGCCGGACATTGAACTGCGTCGGACCCTT
The DNA here is from genome assembly GCF_018294505.1 of Triticum aestivum. Lineage (NCBI taxonomy): Eukaryota > Viridiplantae > Streptophyta > Magnoliopsida > Poales > Poaceae > Triticum > Triticum aestivum. The sequence continues at coordinate 479,359,505 of NC_057795.1, forward strand.
CTCATCGCCCCCCGTGGGAGCTAAACGCTCCGGGCTCAGGGCGGCTAGCATACTAGCCTCCGGCTTCGGCATGTCCGGACTCCTCCGTGACGACACCTCCGTGTTGCCCGCCTCATGAGGCAGAGAGTTGGGTGGGGTTTCACTCTCCATCATCACCGGGTGAAGGTCCCCCGAAGACGAACTCTGTTGAGAAGAGCTGCTCGCCGGACTACAAAAAAGTGAAGTCCTGGTTATGGATCTCGGAGTAACATCTCACCTTCGAATTAATGAATGACTTACGGCTCGTTGGAGGGCTGGCCCGTTGGCGGGCATGACGTGGTGAGGGCGCCCGTCGCGGAAGAGCCCCTTGGTGACGTTTTCTTCCCTTGCTTGGGCGTCTCCGCCTCCAAATCTTCAGAGGCGGCCCTTTTCTTCCCGCGTGGGGAAGAGGCTTTGACCTTCCCTTCCCGACTGTCCTCCATAGGAGGGTTAGCGATTTTCCCGGTCTGGATGCGTAGTGCGTGAAGTTCGGCTTCACTGCCCTTTCCTTCGTCCTTCTTTGAAGGGATTTTGCTGAGCACCCGGTCTAGCATCTTTGCAATGGTGGGACCAGGCGAGCCTTCAGGAAGTGGTGTCGGACACTTGATTCTCTTCGCCTTGTCAAGCCATTCCTGGCCGCAGAGGGAGTGTTAGAATAATAATCATGATAAATATAAATGAAGTGTCCGGCTTTAAGGTTACTTACTTGGGCATCTAGGTGATTACAGCTTAGGCCCGCATCCTCGGTGGTGTCCGGACACTTTACTTGTGGTCCGAAGAATAATTTACACATTCCTTTGAGCTTCAGGCCGAAGAAGTGTTTAATAGTCCGCGGACCCTCCGGATTAAACTCCCACATCCGGAGAGGTCGACGTTTGCACGACAACATCCGCCGGACTATCAACACCTGCATTATGCTCACAAGATTTATGTCCCTTTCAATAAACTCCCGGATACGGTTCTGAAGTTCTGGCACATCGCCAGCAGGCCCATAATTCCGTCCTTTGTCGGTCCAAGACGCTAACTGTGACGGAGGGCCGGAGTGGAACTCGGGGGTAGATACCCACTTTATGCCCCTGGGAGCAGTGACATAGAACCATCTCCGTTACCATATGTCGGACACTTTCGGAAAAGAACCCTCTGGCCATGGGGCATCGGCATTCTTGCTTATTATGGCGCCTCCGCACTCCGCATGTCGCCCTTCGATCATCTTCGGCTTCATGTTGAAGGTCTTTAGCCATAAGCCGAAGTGAGGGTTGACGTGGAGAAAAGCCTCGCACACGATAATGAAAGATGAGATATGGAGGATGGCGTATGGAGCCAGATCATGGGAATCCAAGCCATAGTAGAACATAAGCCCCCTCACAAAGGGGTCGAGGGAAAGGCCTAGGCCTCGGAGGAAGTGAGGAGTAAACACGACGCTCTCATTGGGCTCCAGCATGGGGATGACTTGCCCCGGAGCAGGAAGCATGTGCTGGATGTCAGCAGTCAGGTATCCGACCTCCCTAAGCTTCACAATATCCTCCTCCTGAATCGAGGAGGCCACCCACCGGCCAACTGCGTCGGATCCGGACATACTGGAGGATCTAGGGGGTTGGAGCTTAGGTTCTTGGGCGATGGAGCTCGAGGTGTGAGAAGGAGCAGGAGAGGTGGAGACGAGGCGTAGGCCTCGACCCCTTTATAAAAGGGATGAATACCAAGAGTCCTCAGCATGGCCGCTTGAGACTTATCTAAAAAACACGGAATTATACCAATAGTCGCCGTGGGATCGCATATGCCCATATTGATGGAAGATCACATGTTAAGAGGGACACGATCTCTGCTTTGACAGGACGTGCCGATAAAGCCGCCTCGCAACACGAGTCGAGGTGGAGCAGGAAACGCTGGTTTGTGTTGGACCAGGTCACGATGCAAGGGCGCGACGTATGAAGATTGCCAGCAGAACAGATTTATGCTAAGGGTATGTGAAGATCATCTTGCAGATCCGGACATGACCTACGAGTTTGGTAATCACCTTGGAGTGTTCGGAGGAGGAACCCGCCTTGCAATGCCGGAGACAAGACTGCGCGCCGAACTCACCGTCATTGAAGCCTGGTTTAGGGGCTACTGAGGGAGTCCTGGATAAGGGGGTATCCGGACACCCAGACTGTATACATTGTCCGGACTATAGAAGCGTCAAGATACAAGACTCAAGACTTTGGCTCGTGTCCGGATGGGACTCTCCTTTGCGTGGAAGATAAGCTTAGCAATCCGGATATTATGTTTCCTTCCTTGTAACCGACTCCATGTAAACCCTAGCTCTCCGGTGTTTATATAAACCGGAGAGGATGGTCCTTAGAAGGCCGATCACAATTACAATCATACCATCATAGGCTAGCTCTTAGGGTTTAGCCTCTATGATCTCGTGGTAGATCTACTCTTGTATTCCACATATCTTCAATATTAATCAAGCAGGAAGTAGGGTTTTACCTCCATCGAGAGGGCCAGAACCTGGGTAAACATTGTGTCCCTTGCTTCCTATTACTATCAACCTAAGACGCATAGATCAGGACCCCCTACCCGAGATCTGCCGGTTTTGAAACCGACATTGGGGAACACAGTAATTTCAAAAAAAATCCTACGATCACGCAAGATCTATCTCTAGGTGATGCATAGCAGCGAGCGGGGAGAGTTTTGTCTACGTACCCTCGTAGACCGAAAGCGTAAGCGTTATGACAACGCGGTTGATGTAATCGTACGTCTTCACGATCCGACCGATCCTAGCACTGAAGGTACGACACCTCCACGATCTGCACACGTTCAGCTCGGTGACGTCCCATGAACTCTAGATCTAGTTGAGGTTGAGGGAGAGTTTCGTCAGCACGACGGCATGGTGACGGTGATGATAAAGTTACTGGCGCAGGGCTTCGCCTAAGCACTACGACGATATGACCGAGGTGGAAATATGTGGAGGGGGGCACCACACATGGCCAAACAATCAACTTGTGTGTTCTAGGGTGCCCCCTGCCCCCATATATAAAGGAGCAAGGGGGGAGGCCGGCCGGCCCCTGTAGGCGCGCCCCAAGAGAGGAGTCCTACTAGGACTACTAGTCCTAGTAGGATTCCACCAAGAGGGGAAGAGGGGGGAAGGAAGGAGAGGGAGAGGGGAAAGGAAAGGGGGCGCCCCCCCCCCCTTCATTGTCCTATTCAGACTCAAGGGGAGGGGGCGCGCGGCCTGCCCTAGCCGCCCCTGTCCCTCTCCACTAAGGCCCATCGAGGCCCATTAGTTCCCCTCGGGGTTCTGATAACCCTCCGGCACTCCGTTTTTATCCGAAACTTCACCGGAACACTTCTAGTGTCCGAATATAGTCGTCCAATATATCAATCTTTATGTATCGACCATTTCGAGACTCCTCGTCATGCCCATGATCACATCTGGGACTCCTAACAACCTTCAATACATCATATCACGTAAGCTCATAATATCAATTGTCATCGAACGTTAAGCGTGCGGACCCTACGGGTTCGAGAACTATTTAGACATGATCGAGACACGTCTCTGGTCAATAACCAATAGCGGAACCTGGATGCTCATATTAGTTCCTACATATTCTACGAAGTACTTTATTGGTCAAACTGCATAACAACATACGTTGTTCCCTTTGTCATCGGTATGTTACTTGCTCGAGATTCGATCGTCGGTATCATCATACCTAGTTCAATCTTGTTACCGTCAAGTCTCTTTACTCGTTCCGTAATACTTCATCCTGCAACTAACTCATTAGTCACAATGCTTGCAAGGCTTATAGTGATGAGTATTACTGAGAGGGCCCAGAGATACCTCTTTGAAAGACGGAGTGGCAAATCCTAATCTTGATCTATGTCAACCCAATAAACACCTTCGGAGACACCTGTAGAGCACCTTTATAATCACCCATTTACGTTGTGACATTTGGTAGCACACAAAGTGTTCCTCCGGTATTCGGGAGTTGCATAATCTCATAGTATGAGGAACTTGTATAAGTCATGAAGAAAGCAGTAGCAAAGAAACTGTTACGATCATAATGCTAAGCTAATGGATGGGTCATGTCCATCACATCATTCTCCTAATGATGTGATCCCGTTCATCAAATGACAACACATGTCTATGGTTAGGAAACATAACCATCTTTGACTAATGAGCTAGTCAAGTAGAGGCATACTAGGGACTATATGTTTTGTCTATGTATTCACACATGTACTAAGTTTCCGGTTAATAAAATTTTAGCATGAATAATAAACATTTATCATGAATTAAGGAAATAAATAATAACTTTATTATTGCCTCTAGGGCATATTTCCTTCAGTATTCCACTTGCACTAGAGTCAATAATCTAGATTACATAGTAATGATTCGAACACCCATGGAGTCTTGGTGTTGATCATATTTTGCTCGTGGACGAGGCTTAGTCAACGGGCTGCAACATTCAGATCCGTGTGTATCTTGCAAATCTCTATTTCCCCCTCTGACACTTGTTGATGGATGGAATTGAAGCTTCTCTTGATGTGCTTGGTTCTCTTGTGAAATCTGGATTCCTTTGCCAAGGCAATTGCACCAGTATTGTCACAAAAGATTTTCATTGGACCCGATGCACTAGGTATGACACCTAGATCGGATATGAACTCCTTCATCCAAACTCCTTCATTTTCTGCTTCCTAAGCAGCAATGTACTCTGTTTCATACGTAGATCCCGCCACGACCCTCTACTTGGAACTGCACCAACTGATAGCTCCTCGATTCAATAAATATATGTATCCGGTTTGTGACTTAGAGTCATCCGGATCAGTGTCAAAGCTTGCATCGACGTAACCGTTTACGACGAGCTCTTTTTCACCTCCATAAATGAGAAACATATCCTTAGTCCTTTTCATGTATTTCTGGATGTTCTTGACCGTTGTCCAGTGCTCCACTCCGGGATTACTTTGGTACCTCCCTGTTATGCTTATAGCAAGGCACACATCAGGTCTGGTACACAACATTGCATACATGATAGAACCTATGGTTGAAGCATAGGGAATGACTTTCATTTTCTCTCTATCTTCTGCAGTGGTCGGGCATTGAGTCTGACTCAACTTCACACCTTGTAACACAGGCAAGAACCCTTTCTTTGACTGATCCATTTTGAACTTCTTCAAAACTTTATCAAGGTATGTGCTTTGTGAAAGTCCAATTAAGCATCTTGATCTATCTCTATAGATCTTGATGCCCAATATGTAAGCAGCTTCTTCGAGGTCTTTCATAGAAAAACTCTTACATGTATCCCTTTATGCTATCCAGAAATTCTATATCATTTCCAACCAACAATATGTCATCCACATATAATATCAGAAATGCTACAGAGCTCCCACTCACTTTCTTGTAAATACAGGCTTCTCCAAAAGTCTGTATAAAACCATATGCTTTGATCACACTATCAAAGCGTTTATTCCAACTCTGAGAGGCTTGCACCAGTCCATAAATGGATCGCTGGAGCTTGCACACTTTGTTCGCACCCTTTGGATTGACAAAACCTTCTGGTTGCATCATATGCAACTCTTCTTCCAGAAATCCATTAGGGAATGCAGTTTTGACATCCATTTGCCAAATTTTATAATCATAAAATGCAGCAATTGCTAACATGATTCGGACAGACTTAAGCATCGCTATGGGTGAGAAAGTCTCATCATAGTCAACTCCTTGAACTTGTCAAAAACCTTTTGCAACAAGTCGAGCTTTGTAAACAGTAACATTACCGTCTATGTCGGTCTTCTTCATAAAGATCCATTTATTTTCTATGGCTTGCTGATCATCGGGCAAGTCCACCAAAGTCCACATTTTGTTCTCATACATGGATCCCATCTCAGATTTCATGGCTTCAAGCCATTTCGCGGAATCTAGGCTCATCATCGCTTCCTCATAGTTCGTAGGTTCATCATGGTCTAGTAACATGACTTCGAGAACAGCATTACCGTACCACTCTGATGCGGATCTTACTCTAGAAGACCTACGAGGTTTGGTAGTAACTTGATTTGAAGTTTCATGATCATCATGATTAACTTCCTCACTAATTGGTGTAGGAATCACTGGAACTGATTTTTGTGATGAAGTACTTTCCAATAAGGGAGAAGGTACAATTACCTCATCAAGTTCTACTTTCCTCCCACTCACTTCTTTCGAGAGAAACTCCTTCTCTAGAAAGGGTCCATTCTTAGCAACAAAGATTTTGCCTTCGGATCTATGATTGTGCCCAACAGTTTCCTTTGGGTATCCTATGAAGACGCATTTCTCTGATTTGGGTTCGAGCTTATTAGGTTGAAGCTTTTTCACATAAGCATCGTAGCCCCAAACTTTAAGAAACAACAACTTTGGTTTCTTGCCAAACCACAATTCATAAGGTGTCGTCTCAACGGATTTTGATGGTGCCCTATTTAAAGTGAATGCAGCCATCTCTAAAGCATAACCCCAAAATGATAGCGGTAAATCAGTAAGAGACATCATAGATTTCACCATATCCAATAAAGTACGGTTACAAAGTTCGGACACACCATTTCGCTGTGGTGTTCTAGGTGGCATTAATTGTGAAACTATCCCATGGTGTTTCAAATGAAGACCAAACTCATAACTCAAATATTCTCCTCCACGATCAGATCGTAGAAATTTTATTTTCTTGTTACGATGATTTTCCACTTCACTCTGAAATTCTTTGAACTTTTCAAATGTTTCAGACTTATGCTTCATTAAGTAGATATAACCATATCTTCTCAAATAATCTGTGGAAGTAAGAAAATAACGATACCCACCACGAGCCTCAATACTCATTGGACCGCATACATTAGTATGTATTATTTTCAATAAGCAGTAGCTTGTTCCATTCTTCTGGAGAACGGAGTTCTAGTCATCTTGCCCATAAGGCACGATTCACAAGCACCAAGTGATTCATAATCAAGTGATTCCAAAAGTCCATCAGCACGGAGTTTCTTCATGCACTTTACACCGATATGACCCAAACGGCAGTGCCACAAATAAGTTGCACTATCATTATTAAACTTATATCTTTTGGCTTCAACACTATGAATATGTGTATCACTACTATCGAGATTCAACAAAAATAGACCACTTAGCAGGGGTGCATGACCATAAAAGATATTACTCATATAAATAGAACAACCATTATTCTCCGATTTAAATGAATAACCATCTCACATTAAATAAGATCCAGATATAATGTTCATGCTCAACGCTGGCACCAAATAACAATTATTCAGGTCTAAAAATAATCCCGAAGGTAGATGTAGAGGTAGCGTGCCGACCGCGATCACATCGACTTTGGAACCATTTCCCATGTGCATCGTCACCTCGTCCTTAGCCAATCTTCGTTTAATCCTTAGCCCCTATTTCAAGTTGCAAATGTGAGCAACAGAACCAGTATCAAATACACAGGCACTACTGCGAGCATTAGTTAAGTACACATCAATAACATGTATATCAAATATACCTTTCACTTTGCCATCCTTCTTATCCGCCAAATACTTGGGGCAGTTCCACTTCCAGTGACCAGCCCCTTTGCAGTAGAAGCACTCAGTTTTAGGCTTAGGTCTAGACTTGGGTTTCTTCTCTTGAGTAGCAACATTTTTTCCGTTCTTCTTGAAGTTCCCTTCTTTCCTTTGCCCTTTTTCTTGAAACTAGTGGTCTTGTTGACCATCAACACTTGATGCTCCTTTTTGATTTATACCTCCACAACCTTTAGCATTACGAAGAGCTCGGGAATAGTCTTGTTCATCCCTTGCATATTATAGTTCATCATGAAGCTTTTGTAGCTTGGTGGCAGTGATTGAAGAACTCTGTCAATGACACTATCATCTGGAAGATTAACTCCCAGTTGAGTCAAGTGGTTGTGGTACCCAGACATTCTGAGTATATGTTCACTGACAGAACTATTCTCCTCCATTTTGCAGCCGTAGAACTTGTTGGAGACTTCATACCTCTCAACTCGGGCATTTGCTTAAAATATTAACTTCAACTCTTCGAACATCTAATATGCTCCATGACATTCAAAACGTCTTTGAAGTCCCGATTCTAAGCCGTAAAGCATGGCACATTGAACTATCGAGTAGTCATCAACATGCGTCTGCCAGGCATTCACAATGTCTGCAGTTGCGGGCACGGGTGGTACACCCAATGGTGCTTCCAGGACGTAATTCTTCTATGCAGCAATGAGGATAATCCTCAAGTTACGGACCCAGTCCATGTAGTTGCTGCCATCATCTTTCAACTTAGCTTTCTCTAGGAACGCATTAAAATTCAAAGGAACGGTAGCACGGGCCATTGATCTACAACAACATAGACATGCAAAATACTATCAGGTACTAAGTTCATGATAAATTAAAGTTCAATTAATCATATTACTTAAGAACTCCCACTTAGATAGACATCCCTCTAATCATCTAAGTGATCACGTGATACAAATCAACTAAACCATGTCCGATCATCACGTGAGATGGAGTAAACCCGGGCATGGACAGCCCGGCCCGACGACTCGGCCCGATCCCGGCCTGAAAAACCTGGGCCGGGCTGAGCTTGATGTTCGGGCCGGGCTTGGGCCTTGTTTTGCAGCCCAAAAGATAGTTCGGGCCGGGCTCAGGCTTCACTTTTCATGTATTTTGGGCCGGGCTTTCGGCTTCAGGTCGGGCTTGCACGTGCGTACACTGAAAAATAGCGTTCGGGCTGGGCTTTCGGGCTTTCGAATTGATTTCGGGCCGGGCTCGGGCTTGAAAACAAAGAGTATTACAGGCTTCGGGCCGGGCTCGGGCTTGAGAAATGAAGGTCGGGCTTTTACAAGCCCGACCCGAAACCCAGCCCGACCCGACATTTGCCCAGGTTTAAGATGGAGTAGTTTTCAATGGTGAACATCACTATGTTGATCATATCTACTATATGATTCACGTTCGACCTTTTGGTCTTAGTGTTTCGAGGCCATATCTGCATATGCTAGGCTCGTCAAGTTTAACCCGAGTATTCTGCGTGTGCAAAACTGGCTTGCACCCGTTGTATATGAACGTAGAGCTTATCACACCCGATCATCATGTGGTGTCTCGGCACAACAAACTGTAGCAACGGTGCATACTCAGAAGAACACTTGTACCTTGAAATTTAGTAGGGGATCATCTTATAATGCTACCGCCGTACTAAGCAAAATAAGGTCCATAAAAGATAAGCATCACATGCAATCAAAATATGTGACATGATATGGCCATCATCATCTTGTGCTCATGATCTCCATCACCGAAGCATCGTCATGATCTCCATCGTCACCAGCGTGACACCTTGATCTCCATCGTAGCATCGTTGTCGTCTCGCCAACTATTGTTACTACAACTATCGCTAGCGCTTAGTGATAAAGTAAAACAATTACATGGCGATTGCATTTCATACAATAAAGCGACAACCATATGGCTCCTACCAGTTGCCGATAACTGCTACCTCTTGAGCATGCATTGGTTTTTCCCTTGAAGAGGAGAGGGTCATGCAGCAAAGTAGCGTAAGTATTTCCCTCAGTTTTTGAGAACCAAGGTATCAATCTAGTAGGAGGCTACACTCCAAGTCCCTCGTACCTACACAAACAAATAAGAACCTTGCAACCAACGCGGTAAGGGGTTTTCAATCCCTTCACGGCCACTTGCAAAAGTGAGATCTAATAGAGATAATAAATATTTTTGGTATTCTTTATGATGTAGATTGGAAAGGAAAGATTGCAAAATAAAGTAGATCGAAAACTTATATGATGGAAAATAGACCCGGGGGCCATAGGTTTCACTAGTGGCTTCTCTCAAGATAGCATAAGTATTACGATGGGTGAACAAATTATTGTCCAGCAATTGATAGAAAAGTGCATAGTTATGAGAATATCTAGGCATGATCATGTATATAGGCATCACGACCGCGACAAGTAGATCGAAACGATTCTGCATCTACTACTATTACTCCACACATCGACCACTATCCATCATGCATCTAGAGTATTAAGTTCATAAGAATAGAGTAACGCATTAGGCAAGATGACATGATGTAGAGGGATAAACTCAAGCAATATGATATAAACCCCATCTTTTTATCCTCGATGGCAACAATACAATACGTGCCTTGCTGCCCCTGCTGTCACTGGGAAAGGACACCGCAAGATTGAACCCAAAGCTAAGCAGTTCTCCCATTGCAAGAAAGATCAATCTAGTAGGCCAAACCAAACTAATAATTCGAAGAGACATGCAAAGATAACAAATCATACATAAAACAATTCAGAGGAGATTCAAATATTGTACATAGATAATCTTGATCAAAAACCCACAATTCATCGGATCTCGACAAACACACCACAAAAAGTATTACATCAAATAGATCTCGAAGAAGATCAAGGAGAACTTTGTATTGAGAATCAAAGAGAGAGAAGAAGCCATCTAGCTAATAACTATGGACCCGAAGGTATGTGGTAAACTACTCACACTTCATCAGAGAGGCTATGCGTTGATGTAGAAGCCCTCCATGATCGATTTCCCCTCCGGCGGAGCACCGGAAAAGGCCCTAAGATGGGATCTCATGGGTACAGAAGGTTGCGGCGGTGAAAATAGGTTTTCGTGATGCTCTTGGATGTTTTCAGTGTATAAGGGTATATATAGGCAAAGGAAGTCGGTCAGGGGAGCCACGAGGGGCCCACGAGGGTGGGGGCGCGCCCACCCCCCTAGGCGCGCCCTCCTGCCTCGTGGCTTCCTCGTCTGCTTCTTGACGTCCACTCCAAGTCTCTTGGATTGCGTTTGTTTCAAAAATAACTCTCCCCGAGGTTTCGTTCCGTTTGGACTCCGTTTGATATTCCTTTTCCGCGAAACACTGAAATAGGCAATAAATGAGCAATTTCGGTTGGGCCTCCAGTTAGTAGGATAGTCCCAAAAATGATATAAAAGTGTATAGTAAAGCCCATTAAACATCCAAAACAGGTAATATAATAGCATGGAACAATAAAAAATTATAGATACTTGGAGACGTATCAAGCATCCCCAAGCTTAATTCATGCTCGTCCTCGAGTAGGTAAATGTTAAAAACAGAATTTTTGATGTGGAATGCTACCTAGCATATTTCTCAATGTAATTTTCTTTATTGTGGCATGAATGTTCAGATCCAAAATATTCAAGACAAAAGTTTAATATTGACATAAAAATAGTAATACTTCAAGCATACTAACAAAGTAATCATATCTTCTCAAAATAACATGGCCAAAGAAACCTATCCCTACAAAATCATATAGTCTGGCTATGCTCTATCTTCATCACACAAAGTATTTAATCATGCACAATCCCGATAAAAAGCCAAGCAATTGTTTCATACTTTTAATGTTATCAAACTTTTTCAATCTTCACGCAATACATGAGCGTGAGCCATGGACATAGCACTATATGTGGAATAGAATGGTGGTTGTGGAGAAGACAAAAAGGAGGAGAAGATAGTCTCACATCAACTAGGCATATCAACGGGCTATGGAGATGCCCATTAAAAGATATCAATGTGAGTGAGTAGGGATTGCCATGCAACGGATGCACTAGAGCTATAAGTGTATGAAAGCTCATCAAAAGAAACTAAGTGGGTGTGCATCCAACTTGCTTGCTCACGAAGACCTAGGACAATTTGAGGAAGCCCATCATTGGAATATACAAGTCAAGTACTATAATGAAAAATTCCCACTAGTATATGAAAGTGACAACATAGGAGACTCTCTATCATGAAGATCATGGTGCTACTTTGAAGCACAAGTGTGGTAAAAGGATAGTAACATTGTCCCTTCTCTCTTTTTCTCTCATTTTTTTGGTGGGCTTCTTTGGCCTCTTTTTTTATTTGGGCTTCTTTGGCCTCTTTTATTTTTCATAAAGTCCAGAGTCTCATCCCGATTTGTAGGGGAATCATAGTCTTCATCATCCTTTCCTCACATGGGACAATGCTCTAATAATGAAGATCATCACACTTTTATTTACTTACAACTCAAGAATTACAACTCGATACTTAGGACAAAATATGACTCTATGTGAATGCCTTCGGCGGTATACCGGGATATGCAATGAATAAAGAGCGACATGTATAAAAGAATTATGAATGGTGGCTTTTCCACAAATAAGATGTCAACTACATGATCATGCAAAAGCAATATGACAATGGTGGAGCGTGTCATAATAAACAGAATGGTGGAAAGTTGCATGGCAATATATCTCGGAATGGGTATGGAAATGCCATAATAGGTAGGTATGGTGGCTGTTTTGAGGAAGGTATATGGTGGGTGTATGATACCAGTGAAAGGTGCGCGGTATTAGAGAGGCTAGCAATGATAGAAGGGTGAGAGTGCGTATAATCCATGGACTCAACATTAGTCATAAAGAACTCACATACTTATTGCAAAAAAATTATTAGTTATCGAAATGAAGTACTACGCGCATGCTCCTAGGGGTATAGATTGGTAGGAAAAGACCATCGCTCGTCCCTGACCGCCACTCATAAAGAAGACAATCAATAAATAAATCATGCTCCGACTTCATCACATAACGGTTCATCATACGTGCATGCTACAGGAATCACAAACTTTAGAACAAGTATTTCTCAAATTCACAACTACTCAACTAGCATGACTCTAATATTACCACCCTCATATCTCAAAACAATCATCAAGTATCAAACTTCTCATAGTATTCAATGCACTTTATATGATAGTTTTTATTATACCCAACTTGGATGCCCGTCATATTAGGACTAATTTTATAACCAAAGCAAATACCATGTTGTTCTAAAAGAATCTCAAAATAATATAAGTGAAGCATGAGAGATCAATAATTTCTACAAAATAAAACCACTGCCGTGCTCTAAAAAGAATAAGTGAAGCACTAGAGAAAAATTATCTAGCTTAAACAATATAAGTGAAGCACATAGAGTATTCTAATAATTTCCAATTAATGTGTGTCTCTCTCCAAAAGGTGTGTACAGCAAGGATTATTGTGGTAAACTAAAAAGAAAATACTACAATCATACAAGACGCTCCAAGAAAAACACATATCATGTGGTGAATAAAAATATAGCCCCAAGTAAAGTTACCGATAGACGAAGATGAAAGAGGGGATGCCTTCCGGGGCATCCCCAAGCTTAGCCTTTTGGTTGTCCTTGAATTTTACCTTGGGGTGCCTTGGGCATCCCCAAGCTTAGGCTCTTTCCACTCCTTATTCCATAGTCCATCAAATCTTTACCCAAAACTTGAAAACTTCACAACACAAAACTCAACAGAAAATCTCATGAGCTCCGTTAGTGCAAGAAAACAAACCACCACTTTAAGGTACTGTAATGAACTCATTCTTTATTTATATTGGTGTTAAACCTACTGTATTCCAACTTCTCTATGGTTCATACCCCCCCCCCCCCGATATTAGCCATAGATTCATCAAAATAAGCAAACAACACACAAAAAACAGAATCTATCAAAAACGGGAACAGTCTGTAGCAATATGTAACTTTCGAATACTTCTGGAACCCTAAAAATTCTACCAAAATAGGAAATCCTAGGCAATTTGTCTATTAATCTACTTCAGAAAGAATCAACTGAAAACCATGTTACTGTGAGTTATTAAAATTATTCTCGTGCGCATAAAAGTGTCTGTTTTTCAGCAGGATTAAATTAACTATCACCCAAGATGATCCTATAGGTTCTACTTGGCACAAACACTAACTAAAACATAAAACCACATATAAACAGAGGATAGATGAATTATTTATTACTAAACAGTAACAGAAAGCAAGGAACAAAAACAAAATTGGGTTGCCTCCCAACAAGCGCTATCGTTTAATGCCCCTAGCTAGGCATAAAAGCGAGAATAAATCTAAGTATTGCCATCTTTGGTATTCAATTCATAGGTGGCTCTCATAATAGATTCATAAGGTAATTTGATTTTCTTCCTAGGAATGTGTTCCATGCCTTTCCTTAATGGAAATTGGAATCTAATATTTCCTTCTTTCATGTCAATAATTGCACCAATCATTCTAAGGAAAGGTCTACCAAGAATAATAGGACATGAAAGATTGCAATCTATATCAAGAACAATAAAATCTACGGGCACATAATTCCTATTTGCAACAATAAGAACATCATTTATCCTTCCCATAGGTTTCTTAATGGTGGAATCCGCAAGGTGCAAGTTTAAAGAGCAATCTTCACAGAAACCTAGCACATCACATAAAGTTTTTGGAATCATGGAAACACTAGCACCCAAATCACACAAAGCATAGCACTCATGATCTTTAATTTTAATTTTAATAGTAGGTTCCCACTCATCATAAAGTTTTCTAGGGATAGAAACTTCCAATTCAAGTTTTTCTTCATAAGATTGCATTAAGGCATCAACGATATGTTTGGTAAAAGCTTTATTTTGACTATAAGCATGAGGAGAATTTAACACGGATTGCAACAAGGAAATATAATCTATTAAATAACAATTATCATAATTAAATTCCTTGAAATCCAAAATAGTGGGTTCATTGCTATGTAAAGTTTTAACCTCTTCAATCCCACTTTTACCAATTTTTGCATCAAGATCTAAAAAACTCTGAATCATTGGGACGCCTTTTAACTAAAGTTGACTTATCTCCAGTCCCATCATTATCAAGATTCATATTGCAAAACAAATATTTAATAGGAGACATATCAATCACTTTTAGATCTTCATCCCTATTCTCATTAAAACTAGAAGAACACGCTTTTACAAAGCAATCTTTCATAGCACGCATTCTAGCGGTTCTTTCCTTGCACTCATCAATGTAAATTCTCATAGATTTGAGAGACTCGTTGATATCATGCTTAGGTGGAACAGATCTAAGTCTCAAAGAATCAACATCAAGAGAAATTATATCCATGTTCCTAGCCAATTCATCAATCTTAGGCAATTTTTCTTCAAGCAAAGCATTGAAATTCTTTTGAGAAATCATAAATTCTTTAACACTAATCTCAAAATCAGAGGGAATCTTATTAAAATTTCCATAAGATTTGTTGTAGGAATTACCATAATTATTAGAGGAATTACTAGGAAACAACCTAGGATTAAAGTTTCCTCTATACGCATTTCCATAAAATTATTCCTACCAACAAAATTCACATCCATAGATTCATTATTATTCTCAATCAAAGTAGACAAAGGCATATTATTAGGATCAATAGGAGCACTCTTATTAGCAAACAATTTCATAAGTTCATCCATCTTTCCACTCAAAACATTAATCTCTTCTATCGCATGAACCTTTTTATTGGTAGATCTTTCGGTGTGCCATTGACAATAATTAACCATAATATTATCTAGGAGTTTAGTAGCTTCTCCTAAAGTGATTTCCATAAAAGTGCCTCCCACGGCCGAATCTAAAAGATTTCTAGAAGCAAAATTCAATCCAGCATAAAAAAATTGTACGATCATCCATAAATTTAATCCATGTGTAGGGCAATTGTGAATCATTAATTTCATCCTCTCCCAAGATTGTGTAACATGTTCATGATCAAGTTGCTTAAAATTCATCATATTGTTTCTAAGAGAGATGATCTTAGCGGGAGGAAAATACTTAGAGATAAAAGCATCTTTGCACTTATTCCATGAATCAATACTATTTTTAGGCAAAGACGAAAACCAAGTTTTAGCACGATCTCTAAGCGAAAACGGAAATAGCTTCAATTTTAAAATATCATTATCCACGTATTTCTTCTTTTGCATATCACAAATCAAAAAAGTTGTTTAGATGAGTAGCGGCATCTTCACTAGGAAGGCCAGAGAATTGATCTTTCATGACAAGATTCAACAAAGCAGCATTAATTTCACAAGATTCAGCATCGGGAAGAGGAGCAATCGGAGTGTTAAGGAAATCATTGTTGTTGGTATTGGAAAAAACACACAATTTAGTATTATCTTGAGCCATCGTGACAAACAATCCAACACACAAGCACACAAGAGGCAAGCAAAAAAGAGGCGAACGGGAAAGAGAGGGCGAATAAAATGGCAAGGGTGAAGTGGGGGAGAGGAAAACAAGAGGCAAATGGCAAATAATGTAATGCGAGGGATAAGGGTTTGTGATGGGTACTTGGTATGTCTTGACTTGAGCGTAGACCCGGCAACGGCGCTAGAAATCCTTCTTGCTACCTCTTGAGCATGCGTTGGTTTTTCCCTTGAAGAGGAAAGGGTGATGCAACAAAGTAGCATAAGTATTTCCCTCAGTTTTTGAGAACCAAGGTATCAATCCAGTAGGAGGCTACACTCCAAGTCCCTCGTACCTACACAAATAAATAAGAACCTTGCAACCAACGCGATAAGGGGTTTTCAATCCCTTCACGGCCACTTGAAAAGTGAGATCTAATAGAGATAATAAATATTTTTGGTATTTTTATGATGTAGATTGGAAAGTAAAGATTGCAAAATAAAGTAGATCAGAAACTTATATGATGGAAAATAGACCCGGGGCCATAGGTTTAACTAGTGGCTTCTTTCAAGATAGCATAAATATTATGGTGGATGAACAAATTACTGTCAAGAAATTGATAGAAAAGTGCATAGTTATGAGAATATCTAGGCATGATCATGTATATAGGCATCACATCCGTGACAAGTAGATCGAAACGATTCTGCATCTACTACTATTACTCCACACATCGACCACTATCCAACATGCATCTAGAGTATTAAGTTCATAAGAATAGGGTAATGCATTAGGCAAGATGACATGATGTGGAGGGATAGACACAAGCAATATGATATAAACCCCATCTTTTTATCCTCGATGGCAACAATACAATACGTGCCCTGTTGCCCCTGCTGTCACTGGGAAAGGACACCGCAAGATTGAACCCAAAGCTAAGCACTTCTCCCATTGCAAGAAAGATCAATCTAGTAGGCCAAACCAAACTGATAATTCGAAGAGACTTGCAAAGATAACAAATCATACATAAAAGAATTCAGAGGAGATTCAAATATTGTTCATAAATAATCTTAATCATAAACCCACAATTCATTGGATCTCGACAAACACACCGCAAAAAGTATTACATTGAATAGATCTCCAAGAAGATCAAGGAGAACTTTGTATTGAGAATCAAAGAGAGAGAAGAAGCCATCTAGCTAATAACTATGGACCTGAAGGTCTGTGCTAAACTACTCACACTTCAACGGAGAGGCTATGGCATTGATGTAGAAGCCCTCCATGATTGATTCCCCCTCCGACGGAGCGCCGGAAAAGGCCCCAAGATTGGATCTCACAGGTACAGAAGGTTGCCACGGTGGAAATAGGTTTTCGTGGTGCTCCTAGATGTTTTCAGGGTATAAGGGTATATATAGGCGAAGGAAGTCGGTCAGAGGAGCCACGAGGGGCCCACGAGGGTGGGGGCGTGCCCTCCTGCCTTGTGGCTTCCTCGTCTGCTTCTTGACGTCCACTCCAAGTCTCTTGGATTGCGTTTGTTCCAAAAATAACTCTCCCGAAGGTTTCATCAGTTTGGACTCCGTTTGATATTCCTTTTCTGCGAAACACTGAAATAGGCAATAAAATAGCAATTTGGGCTGGGCCTATGGTTAGTAGGTTAGTCCCAAAAATGATATAAAAGTGTATAGTAAAGCCCATTAAACATCCAAAACAGGTAATATAATAGCATGGAACAATCAAAAATTATAGATACGTCGGAGACGTATCAATAACTTTGTTACAAAACATGATCATCTCATACAACAATTTATATCTCATCATGCCTTGACCATATCACATTAGAGCAAGCCCTGCAAAAACAAGTTAGACGTCCTCTACTTTGTTGTTGCAAGTTTTACGTGGCTGCTATGGGCTTCTAGCAAAAACCGTTCTTACCTACGCATCAAAACCAAAATGATTTTTCGTCAAGTGTGTTGTTTTAACCTTCAACAAGGACTGGGCATAGCCACACTCAATTCAACTAAAGTTGGAGAAACAGACACGCACTAGCCACCTATGTGCGAAGCACGTCGGTAGAACCAGTCTCGCGTAAGCGTATGCGTAATGTCAGTCTGAGCCGCTTCATCCAACAATACCGATGAATCAAAGTATGACATGCTGGTAAGCACTATGACTATTATCGCCCACAACTCGTTGTGTTCTACTCGTGCATATAACATCTATGCATAGACCTGGCTTGGATGCCACTATTGGGGAACGCAGTAATTTCAAAAAAAATCCTACGATCACGCAAGATCTATCTCTAGGTAATGCATAGCAACGAGAGGGGAGAGTGCTGTCTATGTACCCTCGTAGACCGAAAGCGGAAGCGTTATGACAACATGGTTGATGTAGTCATACGTCCTCACGATCCGACCGATCCTAGCACCGAAGGTATGGCACCTCCGCGATTTGCACACTTTCAGCTCGGTGATGTCCCACAAACTCTAGATCCAGCCGAGGTCGAGGAAGAGTTTCGTCAGCACGACGGCGTGGTGACGGTGATGATGAAGTTACCGGTGCAGGGATTCGCCTAAGCACTACGACAATATGACCGAGGTGGAAATCTGTGGAGGGGGGCACCGCACATGGCTAAACAATCAGCTTGTGTGTTCTAGGGTGCCCCCTTCCCCCATATATAAAGGAGCAAGGGGGAGGCCAGCCGGCCCCTACAGGCGTGCTCCAAGAGAGGAGTCCTACTAGGACTACTAGTCCTAGTAGGATTCCACCAAGAGGGGAAGAGGGGGAAGGAAGGAGCGGGAGAGGGAAAAGGAAAGCCCCCCTCCTTGCCCTATTCGAACTCAAGGGGAGGGGGGCGCGGCCTGCCTTAGCCGCCCCTATCTCTCTCCACTAAGGCCCATCGGGGCCCATTAGTTCCCTCGAGGGTTTCGATAACCCTCCGGCACTTTGGTTCTATCTGAAACTTCTCCGGAACACTTCTGGTGTCTGAATATAGTCGTCCAATATATCAGTCCTTATGTCTCGACCATTTCAAGACTCCTTATCATGTCCGTGATCACATCCGGGACTCCTGACAACCTTTGGTACATCATATCACATAAACTCATAATACCAATCGTCATCAAACTTTAAGCGTGCGGACCCTACGGGTTCGAGAACTATGTAGACATGACCGAGACATGTCTTCGGTCAATAACCAATAGCGGAACCTGGATGATCATATTGGTTCCTACATATTCTACGAAGATCTTTATCGGTCAAACCACATAACAACATACGCTGTTCCCTTTGTCATCAGTATGTTACTTGCCCGAGATTCGATCATCGGTATCATCATACCTAGTTCAATCTCGTTACCGGCGAGTCTCTTTACTCGTTCCATAATACTTCATCCCACAACTAACTCATTAGTCACAATGCTTGCAAGGCTTATAGTGATGAGTATTACCGAGAGGGCCCAGAGATCCTCTCCGAAACTCGGAGTGACAAATCCTAATCTGAATCTATGCCAACCCAACAAACACCTTTGTACACACCTGTAGAGCACCTTTATAATCACCCATTTACATTGTGACATTTGGTAGCACACAAAGTGTTCCTCCGGTATTCAGGAGTTGCATAATATCATAGTCTGAGGAACTTGTATAAGTCATGAAGAAAGCAGTAGCAAAGAAACTGTTACGATCATAATGCTAAGCTAATGGATGGGTCATGTCCATCACATCATTCTCCTAATGATGTGATCCCGTTCATCAAATGACAACACATGTCTATGGTTAGGAAACATAACCATCTTTGATTAACGGGCTAGTCAAGTAGAGGCATACTAGGGACTATATGTTTTGTCTATGTATTCACACATGTACTAAGTTTCCGGTTAATAAAATTTTAGCGTGAATAATAAACATTTATCAGGAATTAAGGAAATAAATAATAACTTTATTATGGCCTCTAGGGCATATTTCCTTCAGATAGATCGGGCGGTAACATTCCCTGCTGTGCCATATTGTAGGAGGAGTGTACACCAGACTGCATTCAGAGACCTGGTCGGCCGTGCGCAGACTAATCCAGCCCCAGACCCTGCCCCAAGGACTGGAGGGGATGCGGGAGCAATGCTAGATTGTCATCTCCTAGACCTAGAGGATTTGGATGATGTATCCATCACAAACTCCGAAGTGGAGAGTGCGATGGGTCACCGACGGCGGAGAGCGGCTATGGGCGACCCACATTTTACTGAAGAGGCTTTTAATGCTCTTAGCTCCGCAGATGCTTATATCCGATCTGCTCATGGTGGAGTTGTTGGAGCCACTCGATCACCAGCTTTCAAAGGATATGTAGGTAAGAATTTTTTGCGCAGATTCAATAATCATATGCCAGTAGCCCCCGAGTCTTGAAGCAGGTGGCCCAACTGATTTAAGAGTTGTTATATGGTCAGGTAATCACGGAAAGGAATAACACATTATCAAAAGAGAGAGAAGAATGCCGAACGAAGCTAACTGCTGCCACCGCCGAACTAGAAAATTTGAAGAAATCCAAGAAGGCACATGATGGTAAGTACAGCAGCAGCTTGGAAATAAGGTTCCGTGCCTACAACGTAGTTGCTTCAAATATGATTTTGTCTCATTGCTAGGCTCGACAGATCAACTGGAGGAGAAGCTAAGGGCTGCTCAAGCGGACAAACGACATGCTGAAGGGCAAGAAGCCGCTGGCCAACGTGTATTGATACGGACCATTACTGAGAAGAACAAACTACAAGATGCAAATATCAAGCAAGCCGAAGAACTGAAGGATTCAAAAACTTCCTCTTCCTATAGACCCTAGCCGAATTGTAAAACTTATCTCCAGCCGAATTGTAACAATCGCAGAGGTGCTCCCTTTATGCCCTAGCCGAACAAACGGGAATGTAGGGCATAAGCATAGGAGCCATGCAACCCAGCTTGGCAAAAACTGAAGTCATAAAGGTGCATATAACGGCGAAGACAAGGCACATATGCGTAGATAACACATATATACGGTGAGCTTGATGCTCCAAAATTATAATCATAGTAAGCTTCTGTGATAAGTAGCCCCCAGGTCTGGGGTATGTACATTTAATGATGTATATCCCTTTTGTGTGCGGTTTATCCGAACACTGGTAGAAGTCGTAAAGAACACGAAAGAGGGAGAAAAAAGGGTGAGAGGGAGAAAAGAGAAGACGAAAAAAAGCTACAAGTGTGAACTTAGGCATAGAATCTTCGAAGCCGGGCAGTGTTCCATGGGTTTGGTTCCAAACGATTATCCGAAGCGTTGCGAAGGCGATAGGCTCATCCAGTGAGAACTTCATCTACAATGAAGGGACCCTCCCATTTGGGCTTGAGCTTGTCCTTTTTCTTCTCTAGTAGGCGCAGGACGAGTTCACCGACATTATAAGTCTTTGCTTGTACTTCCCTCCTTTGATATCGCCGAGCTTGCTGTTGGTAAAATGCGGAACGGGCCTTCGCGATGTTGCTCTCCTCCTCCATGCTGTCCAAATCGTCATGTTGGTCGAGCTTAGCCTCTCTCTCTTCATACATGCGCACTCGAGGTGAGTCATGAATAATGTCACAAGGCAATACTGCCTCGGTGCCATACACCATGAAAAAAGGTGTGTATCCAGTCGTGCGATTAGGCGTGGTACGCAGCCCCCAAAGAACAGAATCGAGTTCTTCAACCCAGCGCTTGTCTGATTCTCGTGGAGATTGCACTAGTCTGGGTTTGATGCTGCTCATTATCAAGCCGTTAGCCCGTTCGACCTGGCCGTTTGTCTGAGGGTGATATACGGAGGCATAATCGAGCTTGATGCCCAAATTAGCGCAGCAGATTTTCACTTCATTGTCGGTGTCAAAACCGGAGGATCTCGGGTAGGGGGTCCCGAACTGTGCGTCTAAGGTTGATGGTAACAGGAGGCGGGGGAGCGATATTTACCCAGGTTCGGGACCTCTCTATGGAGGTGATACCCTACTTCCCGCTTGATTGATCTTGATGAATATGAGTATTACAAGAGTTGATCTACCACGAGATCGTAATGGATAAAACCCTAGAAGTCTAGCCTGTATGATTATGATTATCTCTACGGACTAAACCCTCCAGTTTATATAGACACCAGAGGGGACTAGGGTTGTACAAAGTCAGTTACAGAGAAAGGAATCTTCATATCCGAACACCAAACTTGCCTTCCACGCCAAGGAGAGTCCCATCCGGACACGGGAAGAGGTCTTCTGTCTTGTATCTTCATAGCCCATCAGTCCGGCCCATGGTACATAGTCCGGCCATCCGAGGACCCCTTAATCCAGGACTCCCTCAGTAGCCCTTGTACCAGGCTTCAATGACAAGGTGCATGGCGCACGAATTGTCTTCGGCATTGCAAGGACGGTTCCTTCTCCGAATACTCCAAAATAGTCTATGAACACAAGAATCGTGTCCGACTCTACAAAACAAATTCCACACAAAACCGCAGAGAGTATAATATTTCACGAGTCCAATA
Organism: Triticum aestivum; assembly: GCF_018294505.1. Lineage (NCBI taxonomy): Eukaryota > Viridiplantae > Streptophyta > Magnoliopsida > Poales > Poaceae > Triticum > Triticum aestivum. Next base: position 479,381,983 of record NC_057795.1, read on the forward strand.
TGCTGACAATTTTTTGGTAACATGACATCGCATTGCTACCCGACCATTATTTTGAACCTTTTTTAGCCTGCCGCTCCATATTTCGAGATGCGGTCTCATTGGCACGTCTTGTCAAGGAAAAGATTGTGTCCCCTTATTGCGGGATTCTCATCAATATGGGGGTGGGTAACCCAACCATTCTGTTGGCATGGTTCCTTGGGAATAGGCAGGTTTTAAGGCCTAGGGGGGCGTTTGATATTCATCGCCTTTATAAAGGGGCTAAGACCCGTCTTTTCTCCTTTACACCAACCCTTTCCTCAACCTCTCCCACCTCGAGATCTAGCGCCCAAGTTCAATTTAATTGCTTCGCGCTTCCTAGTCATGTCCGGACCCAGTCCTCAAGGCTGGTGGGTGGCTTCCTCTGCCACGGAGGAGGATATTGTGAAGCTCCGGGAGGCAAGATACCTGACCACGGAAATCTCCCACAGGCTTCCTGCTCAAGGATAGGTTATTCCTACTCCCAGATCCGGTGAGCGGGTCGTATTCATCTCCCACTTCCTCTAAGGGCTAGGGTTCGCTCTTCATCCCTTTGTTCGAGGGCTCATGTTTTATTACAGGCTAGATTTTCATGATCTAGCTCTGGACTCATTTCTTCACATCTCGGGGTTCATCATCACGTGCGAGGCCTTCCTCCATATTCCCCCACACTTCGGCTTGTGGATCGAGACCTTTAATGTGAAGCCGAAGGTAGTCGACGGGAAACAAGTGGAGTGCGGTGGTGCTGCAGTAAGCAAACTCACCAATATTCCTTGGCCAAAGGGCTCCTTCACAGAAACTAGTGGTACCAAGTGGGCAGCTACACCTGCGTTCCAATCTGGCCCTGCATTACAGCTTGCATCATGGATTAATAAGGGGATGGACTGGGGAGCCATTGATGAAGTGCAGACATTGTAAAGCCACATTTGGAGCCTCATTGAAAAGGACACCGGTCTCATCAACGTAATCCAAGTAATGCTAGTCCGTCGGGTCCTACCATGCTAGCGACGGCCTCTCCGCATGTGGGAGTTCAATCCGGAAGGACCACGAACCCTTCAGCACTTCTCCGGTATGACGCTCAAAGGAATGTGGAAATTATTCTTCGGGACACGAAAACAGTGGCCAGATACTACAGAGGACATCGGCCTTGACTTCAACCATCCAAATACCTTGGTAAGCACTCGACTCCCGAACACAGCTTAGTTAAATATCTCATAACAATATACTGAGAAAACCATACTCGGCCAGGGCTGGATAAAGAAGACAGAGAGAATTAGGTGTTCGGCCCCTCTTCTCGAAGACTCAGCTGATCCGGTGTTAATAAGGATGCTGGCTCCGGCACCATATCAAGTGCCGGCGAAGGAAGACAAGGAGGAGAGCAAGAAGGCCCAGGGTGGCCCCCATTCTAGAGGTACACCAGACACCTCGCCCGGGGAGATTGGAACTCCCTCTTCCGAAGATGAAAGGGAAGGAGAAACTGGCATCCCTTCTCCCCATGGGAAGAAGAGGACCGCCTCCGAAGACTTGAAGATAAAGGCTTCTAAGCCAGGGAAGATATCCCTGTCAAGTGGTTCCGGTTCGGGAGGCTGCGTTGTCACGCAGTTCCTCCGTAAGGACGGGCCCTTAGCTGAATCGTAAGTGAACAAGGGTGTTTTAAACTTGTCCCGTTCTTTCCTAGTTGCAAGGGTAATATTTAAAATATATGCTTGCAGTCTGGCATGCAGCCTTCCTCAACAGTCCTCCTCCTAGGGGGATCTTCTTCCGGAGATGATGGAGAGCGAGACACCTCCACAGATCTCCCCGCCCAACAGGGCAGACGACCTTGAGGTGTCGTCCCGGAGGATCTCTCTCGGTCAACAAGTGGTGCGAGGGACGATGAAAACTAGGCCCGAAGGTGACACTTCGGCCATCCAAGGTCTGGGGTGTCCGCCCCCTATGGGTACCAACAATAAAGGGCCCGGACTATCCGATTTACAGCCAGAGACGACTCTAAGGTTGAGTAAACATATTCCTTTGGAGAGAGTCAGTACCTCTACAGCTGCTTCCAGGGATCCGGAGGCGCCGGATACATTGATGAACATAGTGCAACATGCGCCCGTCTAAGAGGAACATCGTACCTTGATGGGTACCATGGTTGAGAGGATTCTGTCCGCAAAAACCGGATTGAATGAAGCCTTTATGGGCCTACTCAGAGGCTTCGAGGTATGTAATGTAGTATTTTCAATTGTGCTATAAACGCAAAATACGCCTGTGTATAGATAGTAGCCCCTGAGGCTCTGGTTGGCCTCCAAAGGGAGGCGATCAGAGGATCAAGAAAGAAATGCCCAGGAAATAATTTGACTAATTTGAACATAGGTCGTTACATCCCTAGCGACTGCCCAAGCTATAGAGGTTGCAGATCTGAAGCAGAAACTTGATTTGGCGGATGATGACATCACGCTTATTAACAGGCGGCTCGACGAGGCGCAAGGTATGTCTTTGGGGCAGTCAGTATATGCAAGTACTATAATATGAGCATGACGCTAAGACTTGTATACTGAGATATGCATAACTACAGATAGTGCCGCCACAGTTGAGACCCTTCGGGCTGAGCTTGCCTGGGCCAAGGATCAAGCCAGGATGAGTAATGCGCTGCCGAAAAGGCAGCTGCTGAATTGAAAGCTGAACAGGCTGCTCGGCGCCAATGTGAGGAGAGAATATCTATTATTGCGCTTGAGCTAAAGGATGCCACTAGCCGATGCGAATTTCTCGTGAAAGAAAGCAAAACCAGAGTGATTGATCTTGACAAGGCCTTACAAGAGGCGAGGGAAGCACGGTCAGAGTCTAGAGCGGCTCGGGAGGAGATCCGACAAGCTGGGGAGATCGCGGCTGGTAAGCCCTTCTTATTACGAACTAAATTCGGTGACCCGAAGTATGCCCCGCTTAATCAAATGTGGAGTTCTCGAGACGCATTTTTGGACTTGCCGAAGAGTGTCTCCGATGCGACGCAATTTTTCCAAGCGCAAGAAGAACATGCAATGGAAAAGCTTTTTTGGTCGCAATTCAGCATGCCAAAGCATCTGCTGTTGCTGAACGAATAGATGGCCCAGTGGGCCGAGCTCCACAAGATATTCGGATCTTCCATTAAGGACGTCGTGGTCCGGCTATGGCTGACTGAGCCAATTTCGAACAGTTATTTCAGTTTGGTGCAGCGACTTGTTGATGTGGTGCTGTGTATCGACGCTATGAAGCGGTCAACGTGCATAGAAGGTGCACAGATGGCCCTTGCCCGGGTCAAGACGTTCTGGGCGAAGATGAAGGCCACCGATATTGCGGAGAAAAGTCCACCCAAGGGCAAGGACCATCACGCGCCAGAGCATTATTTCGAGGATGTCCTAGAGGGTGCCCGCTTCATAGAGGGTCAGTGCTCGAAAGATATTATGTTCGAGTGAAGTGTACCGAAATTGTAAAAACAATATTATGATACATTAGGGCTATGTTTTTTATACTTTTGCCCGAAAAGTTTTTGGTGCCTCCTGTGTGGCCGTTTTTTGTATAATCTGAAAGTTTACCAGTCGTCGGCTTCGGCCCCTTCGCGTATAACTTGGGGGTGTTCGGAAAAGCATTTGATCACTCTTGACCCAATGTCTTGGTCCATTAAGGAGGTGTCAATGCGGTGAACCAGGCAATCGGACTATAGGGCTTCAACACTTTCACTTAGCCATAGGAGTTTGACAGTGGGTCTATGATATAGCCCCTGGTATGTACGCGGTTATCCGAATACGGTGCGTTTACATACGTGACCGGAAGAACGGTCCTTCGTGTAATATGGAAGAATCACGAAGATTCCGGTGAGTCATCGAGTGGTTGACCAGCTCTCGCCACATCATGACAGTCAGTTTTTGGCTTTCTCTACTAAGGTGCTCATCCGGACAAACTAGGACACAATCGCAGTAGTTCTCCCTTTACTACCCTAGCCGATAGAGCGGAACATAAGGTAGTAAGCACAGGAGCCGGACAACCCAACTATTGACCAAAGACATGATTCGGAGCTGATGCATATAAGGCCAAACTCGTGACTCCAAAGTGTGTTATAAAGCTGTTCGGACTTGTCGGCAACTCATATGTTGCCATATCGAGCCCTGGCAATATATGCCGAGGTGCGTTTGTGAAATAACCATAGAAGCAAAATTCACTTTTTTGAGAAAAGCAAATACTGAATACGGGTTATGTTGACTAGCATCTAAATGATACGTCAAGCTCGATCTTTACAGATTAAAGCACTACTACCAAGGCTATTTGACATGCCGAGGGTCAAAAGCTGAGAAAAAGGGCACTTTACAGGTTTGAAATAAAGAGTGCGGTCGACAAAAAATATTTGGACCTCCTGTCGCACGTCTGCGCTGCCTTGCCTTCGTTAAAGGACTTCTCAGCAAATATAGTCACCTATGGTAAAAGATAAAAAATGGTTAGAAAAAGAAAAAGACTATGAGAGTGCGGATAGTGTTATAGGTCTGTCTGCATTGTGCCTCCGCCGGTGACCAGGGTATTTTAAGTGTATAATTATGTGCGCGGGACAGACTTTGCGACTATATGGGGTGGACGGCGGAGGCCAAACTGCTAATTCAGCTCTGAGATTGATCGGTCCTGTCTAATGGAGACCGGTGGATTGATGGCCGACGAAATGTGCGGCTTGATTAGGCCACTTTGTACTCCGGCCGCAGTAGCCGTAGTATGCTCCTCTGTATGGAGGAAGCATTCCGTATTTCTGTTTATCATGATGGTGCCATGTGGACCAGGCATCCTAAGTTGGAGATAGGTGTAATGTGGGACCACATTAAAGCGAGCAAAAGCGGTATGCCCGAGTAGTGCATGGCAGCTACTGCGGAGTGGGACAATATCGAAGGTCAAGCCTTCGCTTTGAAAGTTGTTCGGCGAGACGAAAACGACTTCCAATGTAATCGAGCCCGTGCAGTGAGCTTCTACGCTGGATATTGTTCCCTTGAAGGTAGTTGAGGTGGGCCTGATTCTTGAAGGATAAATGCCCATTTTGCGGGTAGTGTCTTGGTAGAGTAGATTAAGGCTACTGCCACTGTCCATAAGGACTTTCGTGAGGTGGAACCCATCAATAATTGGATCAAGGATGAGAGCTGCCAGACCTGTGTGAAGGATACTGGTTGGGTGGTCCTTGCGATCAAGAGTGATCGGGCGGGCCTCCCATTGGCTTAATTTTGGGGCGGCTGGCTCTATGGCGCCGGCGTCCCGTAGCGCATGCTTGTTGTCCCTTGTAGGGATGTGTGTCACGTATACCATGTTCACTGTCTTTACTTCGGGGGGAGTTGCTTCTGACCCCCGGTGTTTGGCTGGCAAGTCTCTTTGTCATTGTTGTCACTGGGCGGCCCCTTCACCTTGTGTTCGGCATTAAGCTTGCCGACTTGTTTAAAAACCCAATAGCTCATGTTGGTGTGATTGGCTGGTTTAATGGGGGTGCCATGAATCTGGCAAGGCCGATCCAGTATCTTGTCTAAATTGGATGGTCCATCTCTGTTTGCCTTGAATGGCTTTTTCCATTGACCGGGTTTGGAACAACTGAATCCGGCGTTGACCGCCGTGTCTTGCGTTTCTTCATTGTTATTGCGACGCTTGTGTTTATTGTGTCGTGGCTTGTCGTTGCCGTCTCGAACTTCAGAAGTACCCGAATCAATAGTGTTGTTGCTTCTACGAGCGAGCCAGCTGTCTTTTCCCACCCAAAAATGGGTCATCAGAGTGGTAAGGGCAGCCATGGATCTTGGTTTTACTTGACTGAGGTGGCGGGCGAGCCACTCATCTCAGACGCTATGTTTAAAGGCCGCGAGGGCTTCGGCGTCCGGACAATTGACAATTTGGTTCTTTTTGATTAGGAACCTAGTCCAGAGCTTCCTAGCAGACTCCCTGGGCTGCTGCATTATGTGACTTAGGTCATTAGCGTCCGGAGGCTGAATATATGTACCTTGGAAGTTATTGCGGAAGGCGTCTTCCAAGTCTTCCCAACTGCCGATAGAGTTCTCAGGGAGGCTGTTCAGCCAATGCCGCGCTGGCCCCTTTAGTTTTAGTGGGAGGTATTTGATGGCGTGGATGTCATCACCGCGGGACAAGTGGATATGGAGGAGGAAATCTTCAATCCATATTGTGGGGTCTGTTGTTCCATCGTATGATTCGAAGTTCATGGGTTTAAACCCTTCTGGGTATTCGTATTCCATTACTTCATCAGTGAAGCAAAGGGGGTGTGTGGCGCCTCTATGTAGGGCCACGCCGTGACGTAGCTCGGATGGAGTTCATCTGCGGTGCTCGGCCCGGGTGTTATTGTGTTTGTCATGTCCGGGTAGATGGTCGTCGTTGCGTGTCCGGGCACGTCCCCATGATCTGTAGATCGATCTGGTCTGACCTGCTCTATTGTCTCGGTCCTGCCGCAGGTCATATGTATGACCCGAGCTATTGTGTCTCTGTTTTTACGGCGAGGTAGTGCAATCTGGTGTTCAGCTTGAGTTGCCGCTTTGTTCTGGCCACGTGGTGGTCGGTCAGCTGCATTACGCGCTCGTAGAACGGGCTCCAGCGCCTTGTCATTGAATTGGGGTAACAATTTGCGTTTCGGGTAACTTTTGGTTAGGCACTAGAGACCGTATTCTTCGGCTGCTAGGACATTAGTCCATCTATCGCTGAGGAGATCTTGATCAGCTTCAAGCTGCTGCTGCTTCTTTTTCAGGCTCCTTGCAGTGGCTATTAACCGGCGCTTAAAGCGCTCCTGCTTGAGAGGTTCCTCAGGCACGATAAAATCCTCGTCGCCGAGGCTCACCTCATCCTTGGAGAGCGGAAGGTAGTCACTGTTGCCGGTGTTCTGGAAATGGGGGTCCCCAGACTTGCCTGCCTGCGGCCTGCGGCGTGGCTTAAGGCGTGGCCCAGCATGGCCCATCTTCATCGACTCAAGCTCAAGACCCTCGCGAGGGGCCAAGCCTCGCGGGGCGGACGATGCAAGGCTTCTGCATGAGCGGCCTCACCAGGCAGGCTCGCGAGGAGGCGGAGAGATCAAGGTAGGGGTACCTCACGAGGTGCTCATGACATAAGCCATGACGATCAAGACCAGGCGGGCGCCGGCCTGTCCAATGTCCTTGTTCCCACTTTGGTGCAAAGGGGGCAAGTGCAGGAATGGAGTACCGAGGCATCAAGCAAAGGTTACCATTTCAGTGCAATGAGACCAAGACCAGCAGAGCGGCAGGACAGAGGTCACCGCGGAGCCCAAGAAGGCGTCATCGCCAGTGCCTTTGGCAGCCGAAGACCAACTTTAGTCAGGATAAGATGTACTAGATGTTCCCCTTCAAAATGGCCGCTATTGGCTCCATTCCCGCTCAATATTTGGGAAGAGGACCAAGGCCTCTATAAATAGGACTAGCCACTCTCAAGGCAAGGGATCGACCAATCGAACCTTAGCCAGAACCACCCACACCAGCACAAGAACTCCTCCCCTCGCGAGGCAGTTCTTCCCCCTATACTGTTCATCATCAGCCCCTAAGGCAATCCACCACACCAAAAACTAGAGTAGGGTATTACACCACAACGGTGGCCCGAACTAGTATAAACCTTGCGTCCCTTGTGTTGTACATCGTGTAGCTTAGATCCATAGCGAGGCGTTGGGACGTGGATCGGTAGGGGAAAGATCTTTGCGCGCACCCCAGAGTTTGAACCTTAAGGGTTTTGCCGGAACCCGATATCCAACATTTGGCGCGCCAGGTAGGGGTGTGCTGGAGTCTTTCTTCCGCCGTGTTGCGTTCGATCGTTCGTCGCATCCATGGCTGACGCTCGCCGAGCTCGTGCCGAGCATCGGGCTGCTCTCATCGCCCGCGTCGCCCAGATGGCTCCCGTCGGTGGGCCTCCCCGTTGTTCTCCGTCGCCTACCGCCAACACCGCCACCGGCCCGACGGGGAACGAGCAGCAGGCGTCGTTGCTGCACCCCTCTGTGCGGCGGGAAGGCCGCACCGCCACTCTGTCGCTGACTCCGGCCGGTTCGTCGTCTCACGCCCGTCACGCTCCCACGGACGTGCATGCCGTACTGCTCCTGGCATGCGACCTCCTGCACTATCACCCTATCGACGACCTCTACAAGGAGTGGCTCGCTCGCATCACCGAGCTCGTCAGCGCCGCAGGGGGCTCTCCTGCGCCATCCCTCTCGCTGCGTCGCCCTCCGTCTTGCGTGGGTGATGCAGCTCAGGAGGTGCCTCCACCTCCTCCCCAAGAAGGTGCCCTGGCTCCAAGGCGTGCGGCCCCTGGATGGGACCCACCATGTCCATCGCCCGCGCGACAAGAAAGGAGCTGCCAAGAAATCCCTTGGCCCCAAGAAGGTGCTCTTGTGCTCCCTGCTCCGGCACATCATGACCGCATCCCTGCGCCAGCACGTCAAGACCCCGCGCTGCCCCTGGCGGCGGCGTGCGGGAATCCCCAGGAGCAAGCCCCGCGTCTGCAAAAGGCTCTGATGGCCACCGTAGGCTTCTGCGCCTTCACCACAGAGCTGCGCAGTGTCGCCTGGCCGGGCAAGTTCAAGCCGGATTTGCCCCCATGCTACGACGGTGCTGCCGACCCCGCGAAGTTCCTGCAGCTCTACAAGCTGGGCATCGAAGCGGCCAACATAGACGAAAAGGTCATGGCAAATTGGTTTCCCATGGCGCTCAAAGATGGTGCCCGCACCTGGCTCCTGAACCTGCCTCCCGGCACGATCTCCTCTTGGGACGAGATGCGCAACAGCTTCATCACCAACTTCCAAGGTACTCGCGACCGTCCTCCAGTCGTGAGTGACCTGCGCCACATCAAGCAGCAGCCTGGAGAGACCTTGCAGAAGTACATCCAGCGCTTCAACAACTCTCGCCACAAGATTCCCAAGCTGACCGAGGAGGCCATCATCTCGGCATTCTCTGACGGTGTCCGCGATGTCAACATGAAGGAGGAGTTGGCAATCCACGAGGATCTATGCACCTCTCTGGAGCTGTTCAACTTGGCGACCAAGTGCGCAATGGCTGAGGAAGGGTGCCTCTCCCTTCTCGAGCTCCCAGCTGCTGACCCAGAAGAGAACAAAGTAAAGGCCAAGGACGTGAAGCGCAAAGGAGCAGCCGCGCTCGTAGCAGAGCCAGACATGAAGCATGGCAGGGACCAGCCAGAGTCGTCCAAAGGCAACCGGTAGTACGTTTACCACGACCTCCACACCCACAACACAAACGAATGCCAAGAGCTCAGGGCCATGCGAGAGGGACGTATCGGTCAATGCCCTGAGCGCAACGATCGGGGCTATGGCCAAGGAGGAGGAAGAGGTGGAGGACGATGGGACGACCGAGGCCCTCGCCAAGGGTGGTGTGACCGACCTCGCGAGGACCGCTGGCAGGACCAGCCTCGCGAGGGGGCTTGGAGGGATCAGCCTCACGAGGATCGACCGCAGGGCAACGCAGGCCTTCCTCCTCTGCCACCACGGCCAAGAAGGAATGACGACCATCAACAGGATGAGGGGGCTGGGCGGGTAGTCGATGCAGACGCGCAGCTCGCCACCTGCAGGAATTGAGAGTCATGCGCGAGGATGGCGAGCTGCACGTCTGCATCGACTACCCAGGGGTCAACTGAGTCACCTCTCAGCAGCGTTTCTGGCCTTCGCACGTGAGACGCTGCGAGGATCCGCCACACAACTACATTTGCATGCCTTTCGGCCTGCCAAACATGGTTGCTGCTCACCAGCGTCTTATGCGGAGCATTCTGGGAGCTCAGTAGGCCAGGCCCCACGCATTCCCGGAGGAGATGGAGATGGACCTTGAGGAGACGTCCGGACCCCCAGAGCCTCCTGAGGCTCAGGGCACCGATGGCTCGTGAGGATCGACTTCTTCACCATGCATCATCAACTACGTCGACACCCGCTCTGCAATGGTATCAGGTGACATCTTTCAAGTTCCATTTCAGCTGGGAGCGCCCCCAGGGCTGCATTATTCCCAGGTCGCATGGGCCAGTCCCTACGGCATGTATCTCTTTTGCTTATGTCTTTAGTTTACCTTGCTGGGGGCGCCCCTCGAGCTGCATCATCCCCAAGCCGCTCAAGCCTGACCTAGTGGCATGTATCTTTCCCGCATCTATCCAAGTTGGTTTGCCTTCATGCTTAACCTGCCCGTGATAACCGCCTGCTCGATTGACACCTACCTTTGGAGCTGCTCGCGCTGGCACGGCGCTTGTGCATGGGTCCGTCCCTGCAACATCGATAAATTTGAGTGGTCGAGCTCTGGCCCGTGGAAGCCCCGTGATGTCTACTACACAACCTTCTTCTTGTAGACGTTGTTGGGCCTGCAAGTGCACAGGTTTGTAGGACAATAGCAAATTTCCCTCAAGTGGATGACCTAAGGTTTATCAATCCGTAGGAGGCGGAGGATGAAGATGGTCTCTCTCAAACAACCCTGCAACCAAATAACAAAGAGTCTCTTGTGTCCCCAACACACCCAATACAATGGTAAATTATATAGGTGCACTAGTTCGGCGAAGAGATGGTGATACAAGTGCAATATGGATGGTAGATAAAGGTATTTGTAATCTGAAATTATAAAAATGGCAAGGTAACAAGCGATAAAAGTGAGCATAAACGGTATTGCAATGGTAGGAAACAAGGCATAAGCTTCATACTTTCACTAGTGCAAGTTCTCTCAACAATAATAACATAGATAGATCATATAACAATCCCTCAACATGCAACAAAGAGTCGCTCCAAAGCAACTAATAGCGGAGAACAAACGAAGAGATTATGGTAGGGTATGAAACCACCTCAAAGTTACCCTTTCGGATCAATCTATTCAAGAGTTCGTACTAGAATAACACCTTAAGACACAAATCAACCAAAACCCTAATGTCACCTAGATACTCCATTGTCACCTCAAGTATCCGTGGGCATGATTATACGATATGCATCACACAATCTCAAATTCATCTATTCAACCAACACAAAGTACTTCAAAGAGTGCCCCAAAGTTTCTACCAGAGAGTCAAGAACGTGTGCCAACCCCTATGCATAGGTTCATGGGCGGAACCCGCAAGTTGGTCACCAAAACATACATCAAGTGTTCTCATAAAAGACTCAATCCGATAAGATAACTTCAAATGGAAAACTCAATTCATCACAAGAGAGTAGAGGGGGAGAAACATCATAAGATCCAACTACAATAGCAAAGCTCGGGATACATCAAGATCGTGCCATAGAGGGAACACGAGAGAGAACACGAGAGAGAGAGAGAGAGAGAGAGATCAAACACATAGCTACTGGTACATACCCTCAGCCTCGAGGGTGAACTACTCCCTCCTCGTCATGGATAGCACCGGGATGATGAAGATGGCCACCGTTGAAGGATCCCCCCTCCGGCATGGTGCCGGGAAGGGCTCCTGAGAGGTTTCTGGTGGCTACAGAGGCTTGCAGCGGCGGAACTCCCGATCTATCTTGATATTCGATGTTTTTAGGGTACGTAGGCTTATATAGGCGAAAGAAGTCGGTCAGGAGGTGCTCGAGGGGCCCACGAGACAGGGGCGCGCCCAGTAGGGGGGCGCCCTCCTATCTCGTGGCCTCCTCGAGGCTCTTTTGACGTGAACTCCAAGTCTCCTTGGTGATATTCTTCCCAAAAATAACGCTGCCGAAGGTTTCATTCCGTTTGGACTCCGTTTGATATTCCTTTTCTTCGAAATACTGAAACAGGCAATAAAACAGCAATATGGGCTGGGCCTCCGGTTAATAGGTTAGTCCCAAAAGTAATATAAAAGTGTATAATAAAGCATGTAATCATTCAAAACAGATAATAAAATAGCATGAATGCTTCATAAATTATAGATACGTTGGAGATGTATCAGCATCCCCAAGCTTAATTCCTACTCGTCCTCGAGTAGGTAAATGATAAAGAAAGAATTTATGAAGTGTGAATGCTAAAGGTGCACAAGTTTGATCAATGATAATTTCAATCACCTTTTCTAGCATGATTATATGTCATAACAGTAGTTCATCTCATAAAACTTTTCATGAACTAGTAACAAGCAATTCACATGTTAAAGCATAGACCATAAACTTTATTGAAAACTAGCAAACTTTATTCTTAGTCATCAAACAATTGCAATTCATCTTACTTTCAGGAAGAGTCTATGTCAGAGCTTTTATTTAGCAGACTTCACATACTCAACTATCATATAGTCTTCCAAAATTGCTAACACTCACGCAATACTAGTGGTTATGAAGTTTTAAATCAGACACAAAGATTGGGGCTTATAATGTTGCCTCCAAACGTATTCACCTCTGGGTGATGTCAACAATAATAGTTCATGCTAACGTACATCCAATTGGATATATATATATATATATATATATATATATATATATATATATATATATATATATCAGGATCACCCTAACACAAAGTGCTTGCCAAAGGATAAAATGAAAAAGGGAAAGGTGAAGATCACCTTGGCTCTTGCATAAAGTAAAAGACATAAAATAAAAGATAGGCCCTTCGCAGAGGGAAGCAGAGGTTGTCATGCACTTTTAGGGTTGGATACACAAAATCTTAATGCGAAAGAACGTCACTTTATATTGCCCCTTGTATATGGACCTTTATTATGCAGTCCGTCGCTTTTATTGCTTCCATAACAAGATCGTACAATGCTTATTTTCTCCACACTAATAAGTCATGCATATTTAGAGAGCAATTTTTATTGCTTGCACCGATGACAACTTACTTGAAGGATCTTACTCAATCCATAGGTAGGTATGGTGGACTCTCATGGCAAAACTGGGTTTAAGGATATTTGGAAGCACAAGTAGTATATCTACTTGGTGCTAGGAATTTTTGGCTAGCAATGAGGGGGAAAGGCAAGATCAACATGTTTGAATGATCCATGACAATATACTTTAACTGAGATGCAAGAAAACATAACCCATTACGTTGTCTTCCTTGTCCAACATCAACTCTTTAGCATGTCATACTTAATGAGTGCTCACAATTATAAAAGATATCTATGATAGTATATTTATATGTGAAATCTCTCTTCCTTCAACATTCTTTCGTGAATTGTCCAAATGACCAATACAATGCTTGATAACCTTCAATAAATTTACAACCTCCACTTTTTAGATGTCAAGTCATTACTCCCCATGGGATAAGCAAATAAAACATATATAAATTCAGATTTATGACATTCAACTCATTCAACCATTTACTCATAGGATATAAGTGAAGCACACGAGTAAATGACAAACTACTCCAACAAGATATAAGTGAAGATCAATGAGTAGCTAAATAATTATGTAACTATGTGAAGACTCTCTCTCATTTAAGAATTTCATATCTTGGTATTGTATTCAAGCAGCAAGCAAATCAAAACAAAATGACATTGCAAGGATAGCACAACTCATGTGGAGAAGCAAAAACTTAGGTTCAACCGATACTAACCGATAATTGTTGAAGAAGAAAGGTGGGATGCCTACCGGGGCATCCCCAAGCTTAGATGCTTGAGACTTCTTGGAATATTATCTTGGGGTGCCTTGGGCATACCCAAGCTTGAGCTTTTGTGTCTCCTTAATTCCTCTCATATCATGGTTTCTCTATTTCTCAAAAGCTTCATCCACACCAAACTCAACAAGAACTCGTGAGATAGGTTAGTATAAACCAATGCAAAACCTTATCATTTTCTACTGTAACAAATCACTAACATTATTATTCAACATTGAATACTAAATGTCTCTGCATATTTAATACTCCTATCCTCAAATAGAATCATTAAAGAGGCAAACATATGCAAACAATGCAACCATAACAGCAATCTGCCAAAACAGTACAGTCTGTAAAGAATGCAAGATTCATCATACTTACATAACTCCAAAAATTATGAAATAAAATTCCCACTGTAATGAATCTATCATATCCCAATATTCAAAAAGATTCAACATTATACCACTCTCTGAATTTTCTAGGGAATTTTTGCAACAGCAGTGAACTTTCTGTTTTCAAACAGCAACAAGTATACTAGCAAAATAAGGATGGTAAAGGCTATCCTTGACATTTTTATTGAAACTAAAGATGCAAAACATTATTATAAATAACAGCAAGCAAATACTAAAAAGAGAAAATGACGCTCCAAGTAAAACACATATCATGTGGCGAATAAAAATATAGCTCCAAGTAAAGTTACCGATGAACGAAGACGAAAGAGGGGATGCCTTCCGGGGCATCCCCAAGCTTAGGCTCTTGGTTGTCCTTGAATATTACCTTGGGGTGCCTTGGGCATCCCCAAGCTTAGGCTCTTTACACTCCTTATTCCATAGTCCATCGAATCTCTACCCAAAACTTGAAAACTTCAACCACACAAAACTCAAACAAAACTCGTAAGCTCCGTTAGTATAAGAAAAACAACCACCACTTAGGTACTGTAATGAACTCATTCTAAATTCATATTGGTGTAAAACCTAATGTATTCCAACTTCTCTATGGTTCATACCACTTAATACTATCCATAGATGCATCAGAATAAGCAAACAACACAACGAAAACAGAATCTGTCAGAAACAGAACAGTCTGTAGTAATATGTATCAAACGTATACTTCTGGAACCCCAAAAATTATGAAATAAATTGGTGGACCTGTGGAATTTGTCTATTAATCATCTTAAAAAGAATCAACCTAAAATAACTCTCCAGTAAAAAATGGTAGCTAATCTCGTGAGCGCAAAAGTTTCTGTTTTTTACAGAAATATCATAAAGACTTCACCCAAGTCTTCCCAAAGGTTCTACTTGGCACTTTATTGAAACAAAAGCTATAAAACATGATTAATACAGTAGCATAATCATGTGGACACACAAAAACAGTAAGGGTAAATATTGGGTTGTCTCCCAACAAGCGCTTTTCTTTAATGCCTTTCTAGCTAGGCATTATGATGACAATGATGCTCACATAAAAGATAAGAATTGAAACATAAAGAGAGCATCATGAAGAATATGACTAGCACATTTAAGTCTAACCCACTTCCTATGCATAGGGATTTTGTGAGAAAACAACTTATGGGAACAATAATCAACTAGCATAGGAAGGTAAAACAAGCATAACTTCAAAATTTTAAGCACATAGAGAGGAAACTTGATATTATTGCAATTCCTACAAGCATATGTTCCTCCCTCATAATAATTTTCAGTAGCATCATGAATGAATTCAACAATATAACCAGCACCTAAAGCATTCTTTTCATGATCTACTAGCATAGAAATTTTATTACTCTCCACATAAGCAAGTTTCTTCTCATCAATAGTAGTGGGAGCAAACTCAACAGAATAACTATCATGTGAGGCATAATCCAATTGAAAACTAAAATCATGATGACAAGTTTCATGGTTATCATTATTCTTAATAGCATACAAGTCATCACAACAATCATCATAGATAGCAACTTTGTTCTCATAATCAATTGGAACCTCTTCCGAAATAGTGGAATCATCACTAAATAAAGTTGACACTCTTCCAAATCCACTTTCATCAATATAATCATCATAAATAGGAGGCATGCTTTCATCATAAGAAATATTCTCATCAAAACTTGGGGGACTAAAAATATCATACTCATCAAACATAGCTTCCCCAAGCTTGTGGCTTTGCATATCATTAGCATCATGGATATTCAAGGAATTCAAACTAACAACATTGCAATCATGCTCATCATACAAAGATCTAGTACCAAACATTCTAATGCATTCTTCTTCTAGCACTTGAGCACAATTTTCCTTTCCATCATTCTCACAAAAGATATTAAAAAGATGAAGCGTGTGAGACAAACTCAAATCCATTTTTTTTGTAATTTTCTTTTATAAACTAAACTAGTGATAAAACAAGAAACTAAAAGACTCGATTGCAAGATCTAAAGATATACCTTCAAGCACTCATCTCCCCGGCAACGGCGCCAGAAAAGAGCTTAGTTGACGGGGTGTGAGTACTGTTTACCTAGCCTCCCCGGCAATGGCGCCAAAAATTAGCTTGATGTCTACTACACAACCTTCTTCTTGTAGACGTTGTTGGGCCTGCAAGTGCAGAGGTTTGTAGGACAGTAGCAAATTTCCCTCAAGTGGATGACCTAAGGTTTATCAATCCGTAGGAGGTGTAGGATGAAGATGGTCTCTCTCAAACAACCCTGCAACCAAATAATAAAGAGTCTCTTGTGTCCCCAACACACCCAATACAATGGTAAATTGTATAGGTGCACTAGTTCGGTGAAGAGATGGTGATACAAGTGCAATATGGATGGTAGATAAAGGTATTTGTAATCTGAAATTATAAAAACAGCAAGGTAACAAGCGATAAAAGTGAGCGTAAATGGTATTGCAATGGTAGGAAACAAGGCCTAAGGTTCATACTTTCACTAGTGCAAGTTCTCTCAACAATAATAACATAGATAGATCATATAACAATCCCTCAACATGCAACAAAGAGTCACTCCAAAGCAACTAATCGCGGAGAACAAACGAAGATATTATGGTAGGGTACGAAACCACCTCAAAGTTATCCTTTCGGATCAATCTATTCAAGAGTTTGTACTAGAATAACACCTTAAGACACAAATCAACCAAAACCCTAATGTCACCTAGATACTCCATTGTCACCTCAAGTATCCATTGTCACTATTCAACCAACACAAAGTACTTCAAAGAGTGCCCCAAAGTTTCTATCGGAGAGTCAATAACATGTGCCAACCCCTATGCATAGGTTCATGGGCGGAACCCGCAAGTTAGTCACCAAAACATACATCAAGTGGCACATGATATCCCATTGTCATCACAGATAAACACTGCAAGACATACATCAAGTGTTCTCATAAAAGACTTAATCTGATAAGATAACTTCAAAGGGAAAACTCAATTCATCACAAGAGAGTAGAGGGGGAGAAACATCATAAGAACCAACTACAGTAGCAAAGCTCGGGATACATCAAGATCGTGCCATAGAGGGAACACGAGAGAGAACACGAGAGAGAGAGATCAAACACATAGCTACTGGTACATACCCTCAGCCTCGAGGGTGAACTACTCCCTCCTCGTCATGGATAGCACCGGGATGATGAAGATGGCCACCGGTGAAGGATCCCCCTCCGGAACGGTGCCGGGAAGGGCTCCTGAGAGGTTTCTGGTGGCTACAGAGGCTTGCGGTGGCGAAACTCCCGATCTATCTTAATATTCGATGTTTTTAGGGTACGTAGGCTTATATAGGCGAAAGAAGTCGGTCAGGAGGTGCTCGAGGGGCCCACGAGACAGGGGGCGCGCCCTCCTATCTCGTGGACTCCTCGAGGCTCTTCTAACATGAACTCCAAGTCTCCTGGGTGATATTCTTCCCAAAAATAACGCTGCCGAAGGTTTCATTCCATTTGGACTCCGTTTGATATTCCTTTTCTTCGAAATACTAAAACAGGTAATAAAACAACAATATGGGCTCGGCCTCCGGTTAATAGGTTAGTCCCAAAAGTAATATAAAAGTGTATAATAAAGCCCTTAATCATTCAAAACGGATAATAAAATAGCATGAATGCTTCATAAATTATAGATACGTTGGAGACGTATCACCCCGCAAAGCGCTACCTCGCTAGGCCCTCAGTGCCCTCATCACTCACTCGGAGCAACCAATGGCTGGCCGGCAATCATAGTGGCAATCCTTGCTTCTCTCACATTGGTTTACAGGGTCCGCCTAAGGAATAACGTGGGGGGCGTCGCGAGCTCTCTCTCTCGCCCTCACCCGTGCGATCCGCTCGCGCGTTAAAAGGGGGGCTCCTGAGCATCGCAACTCAGGAGCTCTTACTGGCTCTCCAGCCCTCAGCCCCTGGCCTTGTCCACGGCATCGCGACTTGGCATACCAGCGGTGGCTGAGCTCGCTTGAGGGCCGAGACCTGAGGACATAGAGCACGAAGGAGAGTGCGAGGAAGGGAGGAGAAGCTCACGAAGGCCTGACCCTGCGACATCCCAGCTGCTGACACGCAGGTCCGGCGCCTCGTGGAGGAGCGACTCTGAGCTTTTGAGATAAGTCACGCCCCTGGAACAGCTAATCGATGCGACACCAAACCTTCCACTTAATGCAGCTCTGTGACGGTGATGTTGCCTTCCTTTCTTGCCTTTCGGCGGCTGCTTGAGCACTAAAGGGGACCTCCTGAGCATCGCGCCACAGGGGCTCTTACTGGACCTCGGGCCGCTCACCTCTTGGCCTTGACCACGGCATCGCGACCTGGCATACCAGCGACGGCTGAAGCCTGCCTAGGGACCGGGACCTGTCAGCGTAGTGCACTGAGCCGTCACGAGGTTAGAAAGGGGGAACCAAGCCGAGACAGGACAAGCATCTTGCACCACTTCATGATAAGGATAATATCAACAAAAGACACAACAGATGCTTTACATGCCCCCACGGGGGACCTCCTTGATTCCTCGCAAGAAACAAAAGACGCAAATCCTAAGGAGCCCTGACTACATGTGCCTCCATGGCCGATGCCATCATCAACAGTGGGCCACCAAGCGCCGGTGCCAACCCCATCCAGATCAACTGCGTCGGCGGCCTGATGCGGCTACCCTGCTCCGGGCGCAGTGCGAGCTCGGGGGCTCGTAGTTGTCGTTGCTCATCTTCGGAGTCGCGAGAAGCTCGGGAGAGTCGCTGGACTCCCAAGCATCGCTGCTACTGCTGCTGGAAGAGCCGCTGGGGAAGTAGGTGGCAGGTCTAGCCTTTCCCACGTCGACGTCTTGGCCTTCTCCTCTGCGGCAGCACTCCAGCCGGCGTCCTTCCGCGTTGAAGACCTTGAAAAGCATTAGGGAGGTGCCGTCATATTCGAGATGAATCACGAGGGCACCTACTGTTCAGCAGGCCCGGGCGATCTCGCCCCAGCCCCGAGTCATGTAGACCTTGCCCGGAGCGACAACCTCGACCTCCGCTCCAGTCGCGGGGGTACCGCAGTCGGCATGCTGCAGCCAGAGCTCAAGAGGCCCCCTCGGTGGCATCTCGAAGGCAAAGGAAGGAGGAAGGCGTATCCAGGAGCTTGGAGGCATGGCGGTGTGAAGTACGAGCTCGCGGGAGGAGCCCGCGGCGTGGACTCCAGGAGCGATAGCACGCACCGCCACAACTCGTCAACGCCGCCGTCGGCGCAGGCGACGCTGCTCGGCGTCTTCCCCTCCAGAGCCCTCAGCCCGGGCGTACAAAGGTAGCGGAAACCCAGGGGGTGGCTGCTCGTACCAAGGCCTCGACGTCTCCGGTCGAGCAACCTCGTCACGGCGGCCGGGGACTGGCCGCTTCTTCAGCGGGAACGGGTCGGGCCCCTCTTGGGGGGCCTTTCCTTTCTCCTCGGCTGAGAACCAGCGGATCGGTGCCATTGGCGACAAGATGGAGGAAGAGCGAGGAAGAAGAAGCAGTCAGAGCACAAAGAGATCGACTACGGGGGCTCGTGTCGCACCGTACTTATAGTCTAGAGGAGGCTAACCGTTGGCATCCACGATCGTAGGTAATCATGAATCTTTTTGCATGCAGCAGGGACTCGTCAAGTCGGGCAGTTACCAAGGCAGCGTGGGGAAGCAAAGACGCCCATGTCCAATCAACTGCCACGTGGCGCCCAAGGCTGCAGGCTATTGGGGCCCGCGGCGCTACACACTTGCTCTTTTGGTTCGCTGCTAAGCCAAGTCCGAGCGCGCCTTGGGCCCGGGGGCTACTGTCGGTGTTCTAGGAATGGGGGTCCCCAGACATGCCTGTTTGCGGCCTGCGGCGTGGCTCAAGGAGTGGCCCAGCGCGGCCCATCTTCATCGACTCAAGCTCAAGACCCTCGCGAGGGGCCAAGCCTCGCGGGGCGGACGATGCAAGGCTTCCACAGGAGCGGCCTCACCGGGCAGGCTCGCAGGAGGCGGAGAGATCAAGGAAGGGGTACCTCGCTAGGTGCTCGTGGCGTAAGCCATGACGATCGAGACCAGGCGGGCGCCAGGCGGGCGCCGGCCTGTCCAATGTCCTTGTTCCCTCTTTGGTGCAAAGGGGGCAAGCGCAGGCGCGGAGTACCGAGGCATCAAGCAAAGGTTACCATTTCGGTGCAATGAGACCAAGACCAGCAGAGCGGCAGGATGGAGGTCACCGTGGAGCCCAAGACGGCGTCATCGCCAGTGCCTTTGGCAGCCGAAGACCAACTTTAGTCAGGATAAGCTGTACTAGATGTTCCCCTTCAAAATGGCCGTTGTTGGCTCCCTTCCCGCTCAATATTTGGGAAGAGGACCAAGGCCTCTATAAATAGGACTAGCCACTCTCAAGGCAAGGGATCGACCAATCGAACCTTAGCCAGAACCACCCACACTAGCACAGGAACTCCTCCCCTCGCGAGGCAGTTCTTCCCCCTGTACTCTTCATCATCAGCCCCTAAGGCAATCCACCACACCACAAACTAGAGTAGGGTATTACACTACAACGGTGGCCCGAACTAGTATAAACCTTGTGTCCCTTGTGTTGTTCATCGTGTAGCTTAGATCCATAGCGAGGCGTTGGGACGTGGATCAGTAGGGGAAAGATCTTCGCATGCACCCCAGAGTTCGAACCTTAAGGGTTTTGCTGGAACCCGATATCCGACAACTGCCCTCCGAGTCTTCGTTCATGGCTTGTTCCTCAGGGCTAACTCGCCCATCTTCCCGTTCGTCCTGTTCGGAGGTTGGCTCAACGGGGTCTTCGTTGTCTTCGGCATCGTCCGGAGTATTATTTTCTCCTGTGCCGGTATTGATGTTGTTTCCATGGCATGGTTTAGAGCGGCGCCGCTGACGTCGGTGCTTTGGATGTATCTCAGGAGTATTATCCTTGACTGGATCCTTTTCATTGTCGTCGTTGTTCTCTTTGGGTGTATCCACCATGTATACGTCATACGAGGAGGTGGTTGTCCAGCGCCCTGTAAGCGGTGGTTTTTGTGCCTGCTCCTCTCCGGCATCGTCGTCCATACTGTCGATGTCTTCGGAGCCGTAATCGAGCATGTCGGTTAAGTCTTCGACAGTGGCTATGAAGTGGGTGGTAGGTGGGAAACGGAATTCTCCGTCCTCAGCTTCCAATCCAAACCGGATATAGCTCGGCTGAGAGTCCCCTGACAAGGAGAGGGCTTTTAATGAGTTTAGCACATCGCCTAAAGGTGAGTGCTGGAAGATGTCCGCGGAACTGAATTCAACGATCAGCACCTAATCGGGTTCGATGGGCGCGGATGCACGCGGTTCGGAACCTATGGCCGGAGATGAATCTGAGGTTCCGGTGACACAGGCCCTGCTCGAGGTGGGATCTGTGTGCGGCTCTAACGCTGCTGGGTCTACGGCGTCCTCGGATGCCGCAATTTGCTCCGGATCTAGGGCCAGAGCAGTTACAGGCGCTATCTCCTGGGCACGGTCCGATGACAGATTTAGGTCATGTTCATCGTGGTGGCAGGGAGCGGCTGTCAAGGGCTCGAATCCTTTGAGGATCAAGTCTCTGCGGATATTGGCAACGTAATTCAAGCTTCCAAACCTAACCTGATGGCCAGGGGCGTAGCTGTCGATCTGCTCTAGATGGCCGAGCGAGTTGGACCGCAGTGCGAAGCCACCGAATATGAAGATCTGTCCGGGAAGGAAAACCTCCCCCTGGACTGCATTGTTGTAGACGATTAACGGAGCCATCAAACTTTTTGGTGACAACACAATGAAACTCTCAATGAAAGCACCAATGTCGGTGTCAAAACCGGCGGATCTCGGGTAGGGGGTCCCAAACTGTGCGTCTAAGGTTGATGGTAATAGGAGGCGGGGGACACGATGTTTACCCAGGTTTGGGCCCTCTCTATGGAGGTAATACCCTATTTCCTGCTTGATTGATCTTGATGAATATAAGTATTACAAGAGTTGATCCACCACGAGATCGTAATGGCTAAACCCCTAGAAGTCTACCATGTATGATTATGATTATCTCTATGGACTAAACCCTCCGGTTTATATAGACACGGGAGGGGACTATAGGGTTGTACAAAGTCAGTTACAGAGAAAGGAATCTTCATATCCGAACGCCAAGCTTGCCTTCCACGCCAAGGAGAGTCTCATCCGGACACGGGAAGAAGTCTTCTGTCTTGTATCTTCATAGCCCATCAGTCCGACCCATGATACATAGTCCGGCCATTCGAGGACCCCTTAATCCAGGACTCCCTCACTCATCAGCCATAAAGTTAGAGTCGTTGTCGATAATAATACTATGCGGGACACCATAACGGTGTACCACACCGGATATGAAGTCTATAACCGGTCCGGCTTTGGCCATTTTGACTGGTTTGGCTTCTATCCACTTAGTAAACTTGTAGACCATGACCAGTAAATATTTCTTCTTGTGGTTTCCCCTTTAAGGGGTCCGACCATGTCTATCCCCCAGACCACAAAAGGCCAAGTAATGGGGATTGTTTGTAGGGCTATGGGCGGCATATGGCTTTGATTGGCAAAAAGCTGACATCCAACACGATGTTGTACAAGGTCCTGTGCATCTGCTCGGGCCATGGGCCAAAAGAAACCCGTACAGAAGGCCTTACTTACAATGGCCCAAGCTGCGGCATGATGGCCACCGAGACCTGCGTGTATTTCAGCCAAGAGTTGTCGTCCTTCATCTTCAGAGATACACCTTTGGAGTACTCCGGTGGTACTTTTCTTGTACAGTTCCCCCTCATGGACTTTGTAGGCCTTCGAGCGTCGAACAATGTGACGGGCCTCTGTCTGATCATTAGGGAGCTCATTCCTAGTAAGGTATGCGAGGAAAGGTTTGGTCCATGGAGCGATTACCGCCATGATTTCATGAGCCGGTGGTGTTACTTCGGTGCCCGAACCCCCAACGATATTGGGACTGTGTTCGAAATCTGAGGGTATGGTCGATTCTGGGATGATGTTGCTGCTATCATCCTGCCACACGACGGATGGCTTGAAGAGCCTATCCACAAAGATGTTAGGTGGGACAGGGTCGCGCTTGGCGCCCATGCGGGCAAGTATGTCCGCAGCTTGATTACTCTCTTGAGCCACATGATGAAACTCGAGCCCTTCAAACTGAGCTAATATTTTGCGTATGGCACTGCGGTAAGCCGCCATCTTCAAATCTTTTGTGTCGAAGTCTCCATTTATCTGAGGTATTGCGAGGTTTGAGTCCCCGCGTACTTTGAGGCATTGTATGCCCATGGAGACGGCCATCCGGAGACCGTGTAATAGGGCCTCGTATTCGGCTGCATTGTTAGAATCTGTATACGGGATTTGGAGCACATAATGGATTGTGTCTCATGTGGGGGATGTCAACACGACACCAGCCCCCAATCCGGCTAGCATTTTAGAGCCGTCGAAGTGCATCACCCAGTTGGAATATGTGTCGTATTCTTTAGGGATTTTGGCCTCTGTCCATTCGGCGGTGAAGTCAGCCAACACCTGAGATTTGATAGCTCAGTGTGGCTTGTAAATTATTTCAAACGGTAAGAGCTCAATGTGCCATTTGGCAATCCGCCCGGTGGCATACCGATTGTTTATGATATTGTTAAGTGGTACTTCAGAAGCCACCGTGATGGAGCACTCTTGAAAGTAGTGCCTCATCTTGCGGGGTGCCATAAAGACCACATATGCTATCTTTTGATAATGCGGGTATCGGGATTTGCATGGTGTAAGGACCGTTGATACATAATATACTGGTTTTTGAAGTGGGAATTTATGTCCCTCCTCTCGTTCAACGACGAGCACCGCACTCGTCACCTGGTGAGTTGCAGATATGTAGAGAAGCATTGGTTCACCGACACTTGGTGCATCCAGGATTGGGTTACTTGCTAAAAAAGCCTTTATTTCTTCCAGACCAGCTGTGGCAGCATCCGTCCACACGAAGTGATCAGTGCGATGTAGCAAGCGATATAATGGCAACGCCTTTTCCCCTAGTCTGGAGATAAAATGTCTTAAAGCTGCCATGCACTCGGCTAATTTTTGGACCTGTTTGAGGTCTGTTGGTGTTGCCAACTATGACAAGGCTCGCATTTTAGCGGGGTTTGCTTCGATTCCTCTATTGGAGACGATGAACCCAAGCAGTTTTCCGGCTGGAACGCCGAAAACGCATTTTTCTGAATTGAGCCGTATGTCATATGCTCGGAGGTTGTCGAATGTAAGGCGTAAGTCCTCCACCAATGAATCGACATGTTTGGTTTTGATGACTGCGTCATCTACATATGCCTCCACAGTTTTGTCGATCTGTTTTTCCAGGCATGTTTGAATCATGCGTTGGTAGGTGGCGTCGGCGTTCTTGAGCCCAAAAGGCATAGTGTTGAAGTAGAAGGGCCCGTACGGAGTGATGAATGTCGTGGGAGCCTGGTCGGATTCTTTCATCTTAATTTGATGATATCCGGAATATGCGTTGAGGAAGCACAAGGAATCGTGTCCTGCGGTTGCGTCAATAATCTGGTCAATTCGAGGTAGTGTTAAGGTCTTTGAAATTGACACACAGACGCCAGGATTTATCCTTCTTAGGTACCATGACCAGGTTTGCTAGCCAGTCCGGATGTTTGATCTCTCTGATAAACCCGGCTTCGAGTAGCTTGGCTAGCTCCTCCCCCATAGCCTGTCGTTTGGGTTCGGAGAATCGATGCAGAGTTTGTTTGACTGGTTTGTATCCTTTCAGTATATTGAGACTATGCTCGGTCAGTCTTCGTGGGATACCTGGCATATCCGAGGGGTGCCAGGCAAAAATGTCCCAGCTCTCACACAGGAATGCGCGTAATGTGGCATCCACCGTCGAATCCAGTTGTGCCCCAATGGAAGTTGTTTTCATGGGGTTCGTCGGGTGGGACTGAAATTTGACTATTTTGTCCGCTGGCTTAAAGTAAGTAGATTTGGGTCTCTTATCGAGGATTACATCGTCCCTATCTACTGTGGAACATAGAGTGGTCAATTCCTCAGCCGCGAGGGCCTCGGATAATGCCTCAAGGGCCAAGGAGGCGGTTTTGTTTTCTGCGTGGAGTGTTATGTCCGGATCACTGGTGATAGTGATAATTACATTGGGCTCGGGCATTTTAAGCTTCATATACCCATAATGGGGTACGGCCTGGAAGTGCGTGAATGCATCTTGCCCCAGCAAAGCATGATACCCGTTGTTGAATGGTGCCACATGGAAGGGTAACTCTTCAGGCCTATAGTTCTCTGACGTGCCGAATACCACATCGAGATTGATTTTTCCCGAGCATCTGGCTCCTCAACTGGGCATAATACTATGAAAGGTTGTGTTACTTTGCTCAATGCGACTTCTATCCATTTGCATTTTATTGAGCGTGTCCTCATAAATGAGGTTTAGTCTGCTACCGCCGTCCATGAGCACTTTAGTGAGCCGAAAGCCGTCTACGATTGGGTTTAGGACCAAAGCGGCTGGTGCTCGGACTGAGCGAGCTCTTGGTTCGTCACCGGTGTTGAAAGTGATCGCCGTGTCATTTCAAGGATTTATTGCTGCCACATGGCAGACTTCAGCGAGGTCACGGATCACCCTCTTGCGCTGATTATTCGAAGAAAAGGTCTTGAAGACCATGAATACTTTGGGATCATTGTCCTCCGAAGAATACTTCTCTGGAGTGTTGTTGGTGAGGAGACCCTCGCCGCTTTTGGCCACCTGCTGGAGTATCCAACATGCTCGAAGGCTATGTGTTGGTTCGTTGTCCGGCGTCATGTGAATTTTGCAGGGCTTGTCGAGCCATTCCTCGAGAACAGTTCTATGCCCCGAAACGGGTTTAATTTTCTTGTCCACGGTATGATGATTGGGTGCTCCGCAGGGGTGCATCCTCTTTGCCCGTCCAGGGGATGGCCTAAAGGCCTACGGTTCCCAGCGGGCTGTCTGGATTTTCCAGGCGCTTTCCATTGCGTAGTACTTCTATACTATATGTGCCAAATCGGCAAAGTGCAGTACGCGATGGCGGTTGAGGGCATTAAGGATTCCCACGTCCGTGCAATTGTTGTAAAATACTGATATCACGTCGTCGTCACAGCAATCCTTGATCTTGTTTTTAACAAGTACGAATCTAGCCCAAAAGTGGTGGACTGTTTCCTGAGGTTGCTGCCGCACATACATTAAGTCGCATATGTCCGAAGGACCGGAGTTGCTTGGGGAATATTGGCTATGGTGGGTGGGCGGGTTCAAATCCGGATCCTCACCCACTAAGAAGTCTGGATTCTGAAGAATTTCCAAGGTTACAGGCCTGGGCTCCGGAGCATCCGGTGTGTTTTTGAGCTTAATGCCTAATTCCATGTTTGGAGGACAAGAAGTGTACTCCAGAAGACGGGAGTCCAGTTTTCCGGACTCGGAAACCCGAACATACTTTGTTCTCAACGTAGGAGAAGAGTCATTGTTGGCTTGTTCCTCCATGATTGCCACATGATGGGTGATCGGCGGAGATCTGATTTCTCTCTGATCGGGTTTAAGCCCGATCCGATCATAGTCGGTTGCGACCCCCAGGGTGGCGATGCGATCTAGCAGTTCATTTAAGGCTGATACATCTTACGGATCCATCTTGTCGGAGTATTCAGGGCTGACACGGAGGCGTTTTTTTGGTGATGAGTTGGGATGCTTCTGGCTTGATGGTCGGGCGAGCGCCCATAATGAAGTTGCCGAGTCGGAGAGTTTGCCCTAAAGCTAGGGCTTCTCCGGAAGTGATGTTGTATTTGATGACAAGGCGAGCCATCAATCCTTCTATCAATGGCACAGAGGAACTCTCAATGAAAGCACCAATGTCGGTGTCAAAACCGGCAGATCTCGGGTAGGGGGTCCCGAACTATGCGTCTGAGGATCGAAGGTAACAAGGAGGCAGGGGACACGATGTTTACCCAGGTTCGAGCCCTCTTATTGGAGGTAATACCCTACTTCCTACTTGATTGACTCTGATGAATATAGGGGTTACAAGAGTTGATCTACCTCGATATCGTAATGGCTAAACCCTAGATGTCTACCCTGTATGATTGTGTTCGCCCCTATGGACTAAACCCTCCGGTTTATATAGACACCGGTGGGATCTAAGGTTGTACAGAGTCAGTTACAGAGAAAGGAAGGTACACGATCCGAACGCCAAGCTTGCCATCCACGCAAAGGAGAGTCCCATCCGGACACGGGGGAGGTCCTTCTATCTCGTATCTTCACGGCCCATCTGCCCGGCCCATGTCACATAGGCCGGCTCCCCGAGGACCCCATAGTCCAGGACTCCCTCAGCATCCCCAAGCTTAGATGCTTGCTACTTCTTGAATATTATCTTGCGGTGCCTCGGGCATCCCCAAGCTTAGCCTTTTGCTAATCCTTATTCCTTTATCCATTGTAAGATCACCCAAAACTTGAAAACTTCAATCACATAAAAGTCAACAAAACCTTCGTGAAATCCGTTAGTATAAGAAAGCAAACCCCTACTATAAGTATTGTTGCAAACCCATTCATATTTTATTTTTGCATTATATCTACTGTATTCCAACTTTTCTATGGCAAAATCTCTTCAAAGAAAACCATAGAATCATCAAAACAAGTACACAACGCAAAGAAAACAGAATATGTCAAAAACAAAACAGCCTGTAGCAATCTGACTACTTTGAATACTTCTATAACTAAAAAAATTCTGAAACATTAGGATGACGTGAAGAATTTGTTTATTGATCTTCTACAAAAAGAATCAACTCAAAAGCACTCATATGATAAAAATTAAAAATAATTTCGTGAGCACAAAAGTTTCTATTTTTCAGCAAGATCAAATCAACTCTCACATAAATCATCCCAAAGGCCTTGCTTGGCACAAACACTAATTTAAACCAAAAAAAATACATCTAATAAAAGGCATAATTGGGTATTTTATTGGAAACAGCAAGAAAACCAAAAGCAAAAATATACAAGTTGGGTTGCCTCCCAACAAGCGTTATCATTTTACGCCCCTAGCTAGGCATAACGCGTAGGATCTAAGTTTTTTCATCTTTGTTCTCCAACTCTTCAAGCACACAACCAGATTTCTTTGGAGAATTGGCAAACAAAATAGCAAAACTTCAACAAAATTCGGGTCGTCCTCTGATAAAAATTCATTCTTATCAATAGGACCTCTTACATCTTCAACAAAATTTGGGTGAATACTAATCATTTTAAGATCACCTTTATTATTACTAGAAGTTTCACCCTTGTTCTTAGTGTCTTGAGTAGCTTTGCTAATTTTTATGGGAGGTCTTTTCAATAGTTTTAGCCAAAGCAAAAACCGTACTTAAATTACTAAAAAAAATCTTCAAGTTTATCAATCCGGGACGGGCTTTCTTCAATTCTTTCATGAATTATGGTCCCCTTTTCTTTTAACAACTTAAAAACTTCTCCCGCTTTTGACCCAATTTTAGTAGCAAAATTTTGCATCTTTTTATCCAAATTTTCAGTATTTCTTCAGTAAGCATTTTCTTTTCAATAGCATCTAGTCTTTCCATAACATGCTCAAGAGTCAGAATTGTTTCATTGATCATGAGTGGTGGTGAACCCACTAAATTTCCCAAAGCATTAAAGGCATCAAGAGAAGGTCACATCAAGAAATTTCCAGTGGTAATCGTATCTAGGACGAATCTATACCAAGTGGTGATGCCCACATAAAAACAGCAAAGAAGCACAACGATAGATTGCTTACGGATAGATCTATTATGAGCATTGCAAATCCTATACCAAGCATCTTCTAAATTCTCCCCTCCCCTTTGTTTAAAGTTAAGAACCTCGTTCTCGGGGGGGGTGCACAATAGAGGAAGAACTATCCATAACGGAAAAAAAGTGGTCAACAAGATTGCACTCAAAAACAGGTCTGACGAGAAAATGATGAACAAAAAAGAGGGCGAATAAAACGGAATTTTTTTGTGAAGTGAGGGAGAGGAAAACGAGAGGCAAATGGCAAATAATGTAAATTGCGAGGAGATCAGATTTGTGATTAGGAACCTGGTTGATGTTGATGATCCTCCCCGGCAACGGCGCCAGAAATTCCTTTTGATGTCTGCTAGAACTACGTCGGTATTTCCCCAAAGAGGAAGGGATGATGCAGCACAACAACGGTAGGTATTTCCCTCGGTGATGAGACCAAGGTTATCGAACTAGTAGGAGAACCACGCAACACAATGTAAATAACCCCTGCACACAAATAACAAATACTCGCAACCCGACATGTTAAAGGGGTTGTCAATCCCTTTCGGGTAACGGCGCCAGAAATTGGCGAGGAGACGGGATAAAATTGTAATAGATAGAATAAATAGATCGCAAATAAAATAAAGTACAACAAAGTATTTTTTTGTATTTTTGGTTTAATAGAACTGAAAATAAAAGCAAATAAAAATATATCGTGAAGGCAAATATAATAAAGAAGAGACTCGGGGGCCATAGGTTTCACTAGTGGCTTCTCTCGAGAAAATAGAAAACGTTGGGAAAACAATTATTGTTGAGCAATTGATAGAACTTCAAATAATCATGACAATATCCAGGAAATGATCATTATATAGGCATCACGTCCAACATTAGTAGACCGACTCCTGCCTGCATCTACTACTATTACTCCACACATCGACCGCTATCCAGCATGCATCTAGTGTATTAAGTTCATGGAAAAATGGAGTAATGCAATAAGAACGATGACATGATGTAGACAAGATCTATTTATGTAGAAATAGACCCCATCTTGTTATCCTTAATAGCAACAATACATATGTGTCGTTTCCCCTTCTGTCACTGGGATCAAGCACCGTAAGATCGAACCCATCACAAAGCACCTCTTTCCATTGCAAGATAAATAGATCAGGTTGGCCAAACAAAACCCAAATATCGGAGAAGAAATACCAGGCTATAATCAATCAGGCATATAAGAGATCAAAGAAGACTCAAATAACTTTCATGTATAAAAACATAGACCTAATCATAAATTCAAAGTTCATCGGATCCCAACAAACACACCGCAAAAAGACTTACATCATATGGATATCCAAGAAACCATTGTATTGAGAATCAAGAGAGAGAGAGAGGAAGCCATCTAGCTACTAACTACGGACCCGTAGGTCTACAATGAACTACTCATGCATTATCGAAGAGGCACCAATGGACATGATGAACCCCTCTGAGATGGTGTCTAGATTGGATCTGGTGTTTCTGGAACTTGCGACGGCTGGAATTGATTTTCGTCGACTTCCCTAGGGTTTCTAGAATGTTGGGGTATTTATAGAGCAAAGAGGCGGTGCAAGGGGCCACCGAGGTGGGCACAACCCACCTGGGCACGCCTGGGGGCCCAGGCGCACCCTGGTGTCTTGTGCCCCCCTCGGGCTCCCTCTCCGGTACTTCTTCGGCCCACTAGATGTCTTCTTGTCCAAAAAAATCCACAAAAAGTTTCGCTGCCTTTGGACTCCGTTTGGTATTGATTTCCTGCGATGTAAAAAATAAGCAGAAAACAGCAACTGGCACTGGGCACTATGTCAATAGGTTAGTACCAAAAAATGATATAAAATGACTATAAAATGATTGTGAAACAGCCAAGAATGATAATATAACAGCATGGAAAAAATTATAGATATGTTGGAGACGTATCATTGATCTTCCAGTTGTTTGTGGTATTGACAGAGTTCTTAAGTCACTACCACCAAGCTACAAAGGCTTCGTGATAAACTATAATATGCAAGGGATGGATAAGACAATTCCCGAGCTCTTCGCAATGCTTAATGCCGCAGAGGTAGAAATCAAGAAGGAGCATCAACTGTTGATGGTTAACAAGACTACTAGTTTCAAGAAAAAGGGCAAAGAAAAGAAAGGGAACTCCAAGAAGAATGGCAAGCAAGTTGCGCTCCCGCGAAGAAACCCAAAGCTGGACCTAAGCCTGAAACTGAGTGCTTCTACTGCAAAGGGAGTGGTCACTGGAAGCAAAACTGCCCCAAGTATTTGGTGGTTAAGAAGGATGGCAAAGTGAACAAAGGTATATATTGATATACATGTTATTGATGTATTCCTTGCTAATGCTCATAGTAGCACCTAAGTATTTGATACTGGTTTGGTTGCTCATATTTATAACTCAAAATAGGAGCTGCAGAATAAACGAAGATTGGCTAAGATGAGGTGATGATGCGCGTCAGAAATGGTTCCAGGGTCGATGTGATCACTTTCGACACGCTACCTCTACATCTACCTTCGAGATTAGTTTTAGACCTGAATAATTGTTATTTGGTGCCCGCGTTGAGCATGAACATTATATCTGGATATTGTTTATTGTGAGACATTTATTCATTTAAGTCAGAGAATAATGGTTGTTCTATTTATATGAATAATATATTTTATGGTCATGCACCCTTGAGAAATGGTCTGTTCTTATTGAATCTCGATTGTAGTGATACACATATTCATAATATTGATGCCAAAAGATGCAACGTTGATAATGATAGTGCAACATACTTGTGGCACTGCCGTTTAGGTCATATTGGTGTAAAGCGCATGAAGAAACTCCATGCATATGGACTTTTGGAATCTTTTGATACTTGCGAACCATGCCTCATGGGCAAGATGACTAAAACTCCGTTCTCCGGAACAATGGAGCGAGCTAATGTCTTATTCGAAATTATACATACCGATGTATGCGGTCCGATGAGTGTTGAAGCACGCGGTGGTATCGTTATTTTCTGACCTTGACAGATTATTTGAGTAGGTATGGGTATATCTGCTTAATGAAACACAAGTCTGAAACATTTGAAAAGTTCAAAGAATTTCAGAGTGAAGTGGAGAATCATCGTAACAAGAAAATAAAGTTTCTACGATCTGATCGCGGATGCGAATATTTGAGTTACGAGTTTGGCCTTCATTTAAAACAATGTGGAATTGTTTCACAACTCACGTCACCTGGAACACCACAGTGTAATGGTGTGTCCAAACGTTGTAACCGTACTTTATTAGATATGTTGCGTTCTATGATGTCTCTTACCGATTTACCACTATCATTTTGGGGTTATGCATTATAGACATCTACATTCACGTTAAATAGGGCACCATCTAAATCCATTAAGACGACACCGTATGCACTATAGTTTGGCAAGAAACCTAAGCTGTTGTTTCTTTAAGTTTGGGATGTGATGCTTATGTCAAAAGGCTTCAGCCTGATAAGCTCGAACCTAAATTGGGAAAGTGTGTCTTCATAGGATAACCTAAGGAAACTATTGGGTACACCTTCTACCATAGATCCGAAGGCAAGATCTTTGTTGCTAAGTTTGGATCCTTTCTAGAGAAGGAGTTTATTTCGAAAGAAGTGAGTGGGAGGAAAGTAGAACTTGATGAGATAATTGTACCTTCTCTCAAATTGGAAAGTAGCTCATCACATGAAATTGTTTCTATGATGCCTACACCAACTAGAGAGGAAGATAATGATGATGATCATTAAACTTCAAATCAAGTTACTACTAAACCTCGTAGGTCAACTAGAACACGATCTGCACCAGAGTGGTACGGTAATCCTGTCCTGGAAGTCATGTTATTAGTCCAAGGCAAACCTATGAACTATGAAGAAGCTATGATGAGCCCAGGTTCCGATAGATGGCTTGAGGCCATGAAATCTGAGATAGGATCCATGTATGAGAGCAAAGTGGGGACTTTGGTGGACTTGCCCGATGATCGGCAAGCCATAGAGAATAAATGGATCTTCAAGAAGAAGCCTGACACTAATAGTAATGTTACTGTCTACAAAGCTCGACTTGTCGCAAAAAGTTTTCAAAAAGTTCAAGGGGTTGACTATGATGAGACTTTCTCACCCACAGCGATGCTTAAGTCCGTCTGAATCATGTTAGCAATTGCCACATTTTATGATAATGAAATCTGGCAAATGGACGTCAAAACTGCATTCCTTAATAGATTTCTTAAAGAAGAGTTGTATATGATCGAACTAGAAGGTTTTGTCAATCCTAAAGGTGCTAACAAAGTGTGCAAGCTCCAGCGATCCATCTCTGGACTGGTGCAAGCATCTCAGAGTTTGAATATATGCTTTGATGAGGTGATCAAAGCATATGGTTTTATACAGACTTTTGGTGAAGCATGTATTTACCAGAAAGTGAGTGGGAGCTCTATATCATTTCTGATATTATATGTGGATGACATATTGTTGATTGGAAATGATATAGAATTTCTGGATAGCATAAAAGGATACTTGAATAAGAATTTTTCAATGAAAGACCTCGGTGAAGCTGCTTATATATTGGGCATCAAGATCTATAGGGATAGATCGAGACGCTGAATAGGACTTTCACAAAGCACATACCTTTATAAAGTTTTGAAGAAGTTCAAAATGGATCAGTCAAAGAAAGGGTTCTTGCCTATGTTACAAGGTGTGAAGTTGAGTCAGACTCAATCCCGACCACTGCAGAAGATAGAGAGAAAATGAAAGTCATTCCCTATGCCTCAGCCATAGGTTCTATCATGTGTGTTATGCTGTGTACCAGACCTAATGTGTGCATTGCCATAAGTTTGGCAGGGAGGTACCAAAGTAATCGAGGAGTGGATCACTGGATAGCGGTCAAGACAATCCTGAAGTACCTTAAAAGGACCAAGGATATGTTTCTTGTTTATGGAGGTGACAAAGAGCTCGTCATAAATGGTTACGTCGATGCTAGTTTTGACACTGATCTGGATGACTCTAAGTCAGAAACCGGATACATATTTATATTGAATGGTGGAGCTGTCATTTGGTGCAGTTCCAAGGAAAGCGTTGTGGCGGGATCTACGTGTGGAGCGGAGCCCATAGCTGCTTCGAAAGCAGCAAATGAAGGAGTCTATATGAAGGAGTTCATATCCCATCTAGGTGTAATACCTAGTGCATCGGGTCCAATGAAAATCTTTTGTGACAACACTGGATCAATTGCCTTGGCGAAGGAATCCAGGTTTCACAAGAGAACCAAACACATCAAGAGACGCTTCAACTCCATTCATGAACAAGTCAAGGATGAAGACATAGAAATTTGCAAGATACATACGGATCTGAATGTAGCAGACCCATTGACTAAGCCTCTTCGTGAGCAAAACATGATCAACACCAAGACTCCATGGGTGTTAGATTCATTACAATGTAATCTAGATTATTGACTCTAGTGCAAGTGGGAGACTGAAGGAAATATGCCCTAGAGGCAATAATAAAGTTGTTATTTTATATTTCCTTATTCATGATAAAGGCTTATTTTTATGCTAGAATTGTATTGATCGAAAACTTAAATAAATGTGTGAATACATAAACAAATATCGTGTCCCTAGTATGCCTCTACTAAACTAGCTCGTTGATCAAATATGGTTAAGGTTTCCTATCCATAGACATGTGTTGTCATTTGATAACAGGATCACATCATTAGGGGAATGATGTGATGGACAAGATCCATCCGTTCGCTTAGCATATTGATTGTTCAGTTTATTGCTATTGCTTTCTTCATGTCAAATACATATTCCTTTGACTATGAGATTATGCAACTCCCGGATACCAGAGGAATACCTTGTGTGCTATCAAACGTCACAATGTAACTGGGTGATTATAAAGATTCTCTACAGGTATCTCCAAAGGTGTTTGTTGAGTTGGCCTAGATCGAGATTAGGATTTGTCACTCCGAGTATCAGAGAGGTATCTCTAGGCCCTCTTGGTAGTACACATGATAAGCTTGCAAGCAAATGACTAAGGAGTTAGTTATGAGATGGTGTATTATGGAACGAGTAAACAGACTTGCCGGTAACGAGATTGAACTAGGTATAGAGATACCGACAATCGAATCTCAGGCAAGTAACATATCGATGGACAAAGGGAATTACACATGTTGTCATAAGGTTCGACCGATAAAGATCTTTGTAGAATATGTAGGAGCCAATATGGCATCCAGGTTCTGCTATTGGTTATTGACCAGAGAGGTGTCTCGGTCATGTCTACACAGTTCTCGAACCCGTAGGGTCCGCACACTTAACATTCATTGACGATATAGTATTATATGAGTTATGTATGTTGGTGCCCGAATGTTGTTCGGAGTCCCGGATGTGATCACGGACATGACGAGTAGCTCCGGAATAGTTCGGAGGTGAAGTTTGATATATGGAAAAATAGTGTTTGACCTTCGAAAGGGTTTCGGAATTCACCGCAAGGGGTTCCGGATGTTTACTGAAATATTTGGGTACAAGAACACTTTATTTGGGCCAAAGGGGAAAGCCCACGAGGCTTTTGGAAAGTGCAAAAGGGAGTTTTGCGGAGACTAGAGGCCAGACGCCAGGGACCCTGGCATCTAGGTCCAGACGCTGGGAACCCTGGCATCTGGCCCTGGAGTCCGAGAAGGACTCTTGCCTTTCGGGCAAAACTGACTTTGAGGAGGCTTTTACTCCAAGTTTGGACCCCCCCCCCCCCAGGGCTCAACATATAAATAGAGGGGCAGGGATAGCACCCAAGACACATCAAGAATCACCAAGCCGTGTGCAGGCAACCCCATCCCCTCTAGTTTATCCTCCGTCATAATTTCCGTTGTGCTTGGCGAAGCCCTGCGGAGATTGTTCTTCACCAACACCGTCACCACACTGTCGTGCTGCTGGAACTCATCTACTACTTCATCCGTCTTGCTGGATCAAGAAGACGAGGACGTCATCGAGCTAAACGCGGAGGTGCCGTACGTTCGGTACTTGATTGAGACAGATCGTGAAGGTGTACGACTACATCAACTGTGTTGATAAACGCTTCCGCTTAGCAATCTTCAAGGGTATGAAGATGCTCTCCCCTCTCATAGCTATGCATCTCCATGGATAGATCTTGCGTGTGCGTAGATTTTTTTTGTGTTCCATGTAATGTTCCCCAATAGAGAAGCGATCAACCGAATGAGTGTGTCGTACCTCCATTATATATAGGTCGCGGGCTCAACACTTGGGCCTCCTTGGACCCTAAAGCCCAAATTATGTTCGTCCTAGATCCTAGTCTGAGTAGAATCGCATCTGATTCGAGGATTCGGATCCGGCCTCACAGGTTTCTTCGCTTAATCGCGCGACCCCTTAGGTTCAAGTTGACTAGGTCGCAGGTCAGATCACCTTCGACATGCTCGGTTGGTAGCGGCCTCTAACAAGGCCTGCCAACCACCAAGTAAATGATGAATCCAGTTGGCGAACCTGTAAAACATATCACACTTGTGTTCCGTTTGCCACACGATATATGTTGTCGGGCTCAAGGCGAGTCTGTCATCCTTGTGCTAGCTCGAGCTCTTTCTCGTTCCAATGACGTCGACCACAAATCGGATTATCTCATAATCCTTGTCGCATGGCCATGCTTATCTTGGTCGGATCATATGAGAGGCTCGGAATATATCTCTCCTGATTGGAGGGGCAAATTCCATCTTGCTCGACCATGTCTCACAGCATGGGTCTAGACAAGTTTGAAACCTACCTTTATGACTACCCAGCTATGGAGTAGCGTCTTGTCGGCCCAAAGCAGGTCTGTCACCACCCCGAGTACATGAGCCAGCTCAAGTCTTAGGACATAGAATGTATGTTGTACTAAGACTCATAGATGACATGTCGTTGCGTCTCATAGTCGGGTATGTCCGACTCGGACCTTATCTAGACTCAGATCCAACTATGTTGAATCTGATCAGATCCTTCTGGGTCCATATTATCCGGCTAGCATCCAATGCTTCATGGCCAATTAGACCGAGCCATTCATCGTGGCATATGCTAGCTATTCACCTGCACGTCCACACAACTCTTTCGACTAATTACCTTTTAGGACAATCATCATACAATATATAGTTCCACAAATAACTCATGTACTTGCTGATACACATCATTGATAATGTCCAACGACTATCTTTATTCATAAATACATAGGAAATATCATCATACATGATTGCCTCTAGGGCATATCCCCAACACCCCAAAGTACAGGTCTCAGCCAACCTTCACAGGTATAAAGCTAGTTACCCTCCCCAATTCAATCGTACAACATGAAGATCGGCACCCTCGGGTGTGAACTCGTTCAACGGCTTTACACCTAGCACCTCGCCACATGACATGTGTTGTGACAATACTTTGTTGAGCTGCACTCCTCGTTCTGCCACATCGGGACCGACTTGGGGGCTAGGACCTCGTCCAACCGCAAGCTCACTCAGAGCATAAAACCAGTCAAGTCGCTTTCATGCTTAATTTTTTTCCAATTTTCAGTTTTTTGTTTGGTTCGACCAGACATTGTATTTGTGTAGAACAAAATCGTTGTTCAGTTTTTCTAAAACACTTTCTTTATCCAAGTCACACCGAACTTGGGGCTCTTAATTTAATATGTGCTATTTTTAAACCTAAGTGTTTTCTTCCTAAGTCGTTCCCAAGCCTTTTCTACTGCTTCTTTTTTGGCTCGAATACTCGACCAATAGCCGGATTGCCTTGCTTCTCGTTGCCACTTCAATTTAGTTTGCCTAAATTTGCTGAGAAGCACTCCACATGCGCCTCCAGGACAAGGAGGTTGAAGCCGAATGCTGGTCCACTCCAAGCTTTCAGACTGGATGTATTATGTTAAAGCACGATGAAAGTACAAATTAATTTTAAGTCCAACTCTGGTTGGCACAAAAAAAAACTTGACTTCATTCAAGTGTAATGTTTTTATGTAAGTTTCGTGTTTTTTTCGAGCTCACGACACTTCTAACATTTTGTATGTTTTCTGGTTTTACCAATACAAACTTTCCCACCACCTTGCGTGGCCTATATAAAGTCTTGAATGAGCATTAATCTATCCAATTTCACCTGAGTAAACTCAAAGGGGGGAACTCCTAGGGAAACACCAGGGGCTCTAGGGTGGAGTCCAGGGAGGTGTGTTTGATTAAGGCCGACATTGAGGGAAATAAACTGGGAGTGGGTGCCGAGGAGACATGTTCGACTCGGGATTGCATTCAAGCTTGCCTCGAAACTTTCCTAAAATATGACTACATTTTTTTGTACAACCACATGTATGAACAAAAAATTAAAATACATGAACCTTATTTAAACATATGGATATATGTATGTTTATACATGAACATATAGGGAGTGCTCCGATTCTCCGCTTAGGCGGAGAGTGACAAGATAAGTCACGCACCCGAGGCCTCTAATGTGTCGGACCATTATCATCCTCATTTTAAATTCTAAAATGGAAAAATGTTTTTATTCTAATAGAAGGAGAATATATATATATATATATATATATATATATATATATATATATATATATATCACTGAAAAAATGCATGTGTTGTGTTAACCAAATTTTAAAATATGTTCATGAATTAACAATTGTTCGTAAATTCTAAATAAAATTCCATGAATTCAAAAAAAGTTCACGGTTTTTTCAAAAGGTGTTCATGAATTTCAAAATATTCAGAAATTTAAAAACATATTCTTGAATTTAGAAAATGGTCATGCATTAAATAAAAATAAAAAGGAAATGGAAAATAAAAAAGTACAAAACAAGTAAAGTCTGAAAGAATAAAAAAATGAAAACTAATAATCCAGGAGAATAATCGGCAAAAATTGTTGGAAAAATGAGAGAGTGAGAGAGGGGGGGGGGGGGGAGGGAGAGGGAGAGAGAGGGAGAGAGAGAGAAACACTACTTGGTCCGACCAATGTAGCATTGTCCTCTTGCCCTGTGCGGTTTGGGGTCCCACTGTACGCCTTATCAGTGTAGAAATAAGACTACGTGTGAACGTGTTTCTAAAATCCATATATTTAAATGTATGAATATAGTTTTGTTTGTACATGATATTTTTTTTAAAATATGGATTGAAATGTAAATAATAAATGAAAGAATTTATTTTTAGATATGGAATGAATATTTTTGAAATAGGCACCGGGCATGTTTCAAATATGCAATGAACAATTTTCCATGTACGTATGTGAAGCTTTTTAAGTTCTTCACAATATTTTTACCTTTGTTTGACAAGATTATTCTAGCCACATGCTGATATACATGTTTATCTTCTGCCGGCACGATGACATGTTTATAGCCTAGTAAAATAAAAATATGTTTCTGAATCCTTTTTTTTCGAATGGTTAGAAACATCTAATGCAAAAAAAACTAGCGATCATGGGCCAGCGGAGCCCACATAAAAGTGGGCGAGTGCTTCATCATGGGAAATCCTAATGACGCCGGCAACGCCCATTATAGGGTTAACGGTATAGGACGCACATCCCCGCACCACACCCCCCCCCCCCTCCCTCACGATGGTCAGCCACATTCTTCCTCTTTTTTCTAAACTGATGCAAAAAACGGGCACCGAGGCGGATTCGAACCCGCGCCACAGCGGTTCAGTGTACCACGCGATAAACACCCTGCCACATCATCTTCAGCGATCATGTACATTTTCTACCTTATTTTGTTCTTCTCTTTTCTTTTTCTTCCTTTTTATAATTCGACTAAAAGACAACGGATTTTATGAACTTTCTTTCAACTTCGATGAACTTTTTAAAATCTGATGAGCATTTTTTCAAGTTCAATGAACTCCTTTTAAATTTGATGAACTTTTTTCAAACGCGATGAACTTTTTTCCAATTCAATGACCTTTTTCAAATTCGGTGTAATTTTTTTCAAATACAATGAACTTTTTACAAATGTGATGAACTTTTTTTCAAATACTAAAATTCGATGAACTTTTTTTCAAATTCAATGAACTTTTTTCAGATTCGATGACATTTTTAAATTTTGGTGATTTTTTTTCAAATTCTTGAACTTTTGTTTGGAAATTGATGATTTGTTTTTCAAAATCATTGAAATTTTACAAATTTGTTTACTTTTCTAAATTGAAAAAAATGAAAGCCGGTTTTTTTCCTGAACCCACAACACAGTACTGCCGGAAAAAAACGCGAGCGAGTTGATTGAGCGAACGAGCGGGAGCATAAATGCTAATAGGAAAGTACTGTGTATAGGAAGCGAAAGCCACTTAGGAGTTCCCCTTCATTGCGCCCCACGAGCATAAATGCTAAAACCCACATATTATGGCCTAATTGCGCCGACCCACGGGAGAAACAGTGAGTCCCTGCCGCTATTTTTTTAAGTTATTATATATATTTATATTTATATAAAATAGAAAAAAATGTTTAAGTTTTAGAAGCATTCAATCCACTTTCCCAGAAATGTTATCGCAGTGCAAAAAAAATGTTAGAACAACTTCTAAAAAAGTTGATAGCACTAAAAAATGTTCCTGCCAACTTAAAAATATTTACGAATTTTAACAAATGCACATCAAATCTTGACAAAACAATTTCTACTGTGTAAAAAATGTTTGCTTTGATCAAGAAAATATTTCGTAACATTTACATTTTTTTAAAAGAATCCTTTTTCAACAGAAAACTGTTAGTGACATTTTCAAAAATTAAAAATATAATGTAATAAATGTTCGCATACTACCAAAAATGTTTTCAAGCATTACCAAATGTGCAATATTTAATTAAATATATTGAAACATGCATTAGAAAAAAATCAATATATGTATTTGAAACGTTATACATTAGTCTATTAAAAATGTTCATCATGTAGGAACAAAGATGCAGGTTTACACACAAAATATACTCCCTCTACTCCAGAATACTTGTCGTCGTTTTACTTCAAATTTGAACCAAATATTTCTGAATCAAGGGAGTATAAAACTAGATATGTGTTAAAAAGAACTGAAAGTAACAAGAAATATCGTGAAAAAGAAATAAAATAGTAGTATATAAGAATTGTTTTTCTTATGGATACTAAAAATGTACGATGTGTATTCGCAAAATGTAGACCTGAAAAGATCTATTTTAGAAAAGATTAATGATGTATTTTAAAATGTTGAATGTGTATAAAAATGTTCGTATTTTATACAGCAAATATGCACCCTGTATGAAAAAAGTAGATATCAAAACTTGCATCTGTGAAAAATGTTAATAATGTATTGAAAAAATATTAAGTGGGTATGAAAATGTTCCTGTGGTATTGAAGAAGTGTACATTGTGCATCAAAAAGTAGACATGTCTTTAAAATAATAATAATAATAATAAATATAAACCTAAAAAGGAAACAAAGGAATCCAAAGAAAATGATAAAATAATAATGAAAAAGGAAATAAAGAAGAAAACGGATAAATTCAGCCGAATAAACCGATGCAAAACATGACAGTGGAAATCAAAGAAAAGAGATGAAACCCCAAAAATTAACGAAGAAATGAAAAAAGTAAGATTTGTTTTTTGAAAAAACAAATGCAAAACAGTGGAACGTTTTGAAAAGAACAAGAAATCGATAAAGATTGAGATAAAAAAGAAAAAAAGGAAACAATGAAAACATAAAAGAAAAATAGAAACCTAAAAAAAAAGAAAAAATCCAGGAAAACCGAGCGACTGAACGCAACGAAATCGACAACAACTGTGCGGGCGAAGGAAGAAGCGGGCGAGCGAGCAAAACGAGCTAGATGGGCCCATATGTGCGGGCATCAAAGGCGAGCCA
The DNA here is from genome assembly GCF_018294505.1 of Triticum aestivum. NCBI lineage: Eukaryota > Viridiplantae > Streptophyta > Magnoliopsida > Poales > Poaceae > Triticum > Triticum aestivum. Next base: position 479,423,446 of record NC_057795.1, read on the forward strand.
AGCTACATCTCGCAATAAGTGAGATATAGCTCTGGCGTATTATGAGTCCCTACATCGAGCATACCTCAAAGCTGCTAGTGTGCGACCGGCCAATCACTATTATGCCTGTCGTACTAGAATTTTTTTCTACCCTGCAAAAAAAAATGATAGTGCGACCGGCATAATAGTGATCGGCCAGAGCCAGCCAAACGGGCAATCATTCTTTTTGTTTTTTCCTGGATGGTTTTATATGGATTTTTTCCGTGACTATCGGTTTTTTGGTTTCGATCTTGTTTTCTTTTCTTCGTTCCCTTTTTTGAATAAAACTCTTTCTTCCCTTTTTATTTTGTTCTCCTTTCCTAATTTTTTATATTTAATTTGTTAAACACACATTGAAAAAAAATGTCAAATACACACTGATTTTTTTGAAGTATAAGTTTTTTTTTCGAATAAATGCTGGAATATATTTTGAATACATGTTGAATTTTCTATATAATAAACAGTCACCATTCCATAAAAATAGGTGAAAATTTTGTAAACACATACTACAAAACACTTTTCAAATATTTTTTCTAAAAATATGGTACATTTTTAAACATACTTTGCGTTTTCTAAAATACATGTCAAATAATTTTCTAAATACTCAACGAAGAAATTTTCTTAAGATACAAGACACAATGAATATTGTAAAAGTACGCCGCAAACATTTCTAAACACATCTGGAACAATTTTTCAAAAATATATTTACACTTTTTAATATATCATTTAATAAAAATACATGGATACTTTTAAAGGTTTGTGAACAGTTTTCTTTGTATTATATGCCCGAGATACAGTAGAGCGGTGACCTTTTGTGTTTTATGCTCAAAAATGGTAAAAAAAAGAGAACAAAGTTTACAAAAGGCTTACCAACTACCGCCCAATCTTGTTGCGAACTGCCAGAAGCGACTTGATTGTAGGCGAGCATGGCTTCCGACTCGCAACAGGCGAGCTATAGACGCTCCCGTCGCGAGGTGAGATATGGACTTACCACATGATGGTCAGGCAGGCTCCTAGGTTGGTAGAGCGCAGGCCACAGTGAATTAGGAGAGCTCCTATGCGCCACTCGCTGCGGCAAATTGTCGAGCGGACGCACAGGCGCGTCTCCAACTGGGTCGGCCCATTCGTGCAACGCATTGTAAAAATCCCAAAAAACTCTGCTCGAGAGAAGGATCAAACCAAGGATCTCCATCTTTGTATGCACGAGCATAGCCATCGTGATAGACAAGCTTTCTTGGTTTGCTATAGCGTGCGGAGCTAAATGTAATGGAGACACGAACATTTTCTCAAATTCCTAACACGAAAATTATTTTGAAAAGGTGTTTCTTAAAAAGAGAACACTTTCCAAATTTTAGAAGAAAAACTAAAAGGCTTGAACAAATTTTTGATAAACTGAACACTTTTTAAAATGCCGAATATTTCTTGAATTTAGAGAACAAAATTTATAAATCGAGAACAAAATTTGAACATGAACAATTGTTTTAAAGCACGAACATTTTTTTAATCTTGAGAACAAATTTTGAAACGGAGAACAAATTTGTAAGCACGGAAATTTGAGAACAAAATTTGAACATGAACATTTTTAAAGCATGAACATTTTTTTAATCTTGAGAACAAAATTTGAAACAGAGAACAAATTTGGAAGCGCGGATGTTTTTTTAAATCATGAACATTTTTCTTTTGAATTTTGAGAATAAATTTTGAAACGTAGAACAAATTTGGAAGCGCGAACAATTTCTTAAAGCACGAACATTTTTTGAATAGTGAGAACAAATTTTGAAACAGAGAACAAATTTGAAAAATCCCGAATATATTTGGGAGCGCAAACATTTTTTGAAAACCTGAACAAAAAAGTTGAAGTTCGATACATTATATTAAGTTCGAAAGTTTTGCAGTTTTTTGTGTAACGAGAACAATTTTTGAATTTTGAGAACAATTTTTAAAAAACTGAACATTTTATGGAAAGGCAAACAAAATTTGAATATTTTGAAAAAAGAGAAAAGAAAAAGGAAATAAAATAAGAAACCAAAGAAAGAAAACAAACAGAAAAAACTAAAAAAAAGAAAAGAAAAAGGAAACAGAAGGAATTTGAAAATCTGAAGAACAAAAAAGAAATAGAAAGAGAAGAAAAAGAATTAAAAAATGAAATAAAGAAACAGAAACACAAAGAAAGAAGAAAAAAAGAAACAGAAAAGAAGAAAAAGGAAAAAACAGAAAAACTAATGAAAGCAACGAAAACCCGGTTCAAGGAACCTTCTAGAAGGTTCACAAAACCGGATTAGGCAGTTGGTAAGTATCTGAGTGGGCCGGCCCAGGCAGCGTCGCTCGGTTGTTCCCCCTGTGCGAAGCGCCCGCATTTTGCCGCAGTGAGCGGCCAATAGGAAATTCCGCGAATTAGGGTATGCCATAGGGACTTTAGTCTACACTACTATTAAAAGAGCAAACGTAAATTCTCCTAACTCCACACAACAAACTGTACAGAGGATAACCAAAGCCCTCCGATGAAATCAACTTAAGTAGATCCTACCGTTGATATTACGCTAATGATCTGCCACGCAAATCAACGTCCCGGATTGGATGTTCTGCCGAGCAGACGCTCCATGGTCTGTCAATTTCCATCCCCGATCCGCGCCCGCAGCTCCGGATTTTCGGATTGATTCCACCGGAATCGTGGCTCCTCGACCCATTTTTATTTGGCCCCACATCGGAAAGAACGGATCCGCAGCAACCTTGCCCACCATGGAGGCGGTGATAGCGGCGGCGGAAGAGAGCGTGCGTGCCAATGGGGCTACGAAGACGGTGGTCGTGGCCGAGGACGGGCGATATCACCAGGGCGACAACAATTACGGCGGCGGCAACAACCATGGCGGCCTGCAGTGAGCGTAGCAACTACGGCGGCCGCGGCGGCCGAGGAGGAGGAGGAGGAGGCCAGAGTCAGCCGCCCCCGACATGCACCAAGCCGCACTGCCGCAGGGCCTCCCCTCTTCGAGCGCTACCACGCAGAGGCAACACAGCTCGGGAAGAAGTTCCAGGCGATGGACATCAGTCGTGCCGCTGTAGATCCAATCGACCGGCGATGGAGCAGTTATTGGCGTTCCTCCGCGCGGCACCAGGTGCATCACTCCTCCACAATCCTCTCCCCGCCTCGCGGTCCCTACCAGAAGCCTTGCAAGCCGCAGCCTCCCAGATCCTCCTCTCAACGCATCTCCGCTTCCCCTGCGACGTTGCCGGCTTCACGATCTCCACCATGATGGGAGTCACAAGCTCAAGGGAGTGCGTCGAGGCCATGGCGATGTTGCTCCCTTCCTACCGTCCTCACCGTGTTCCGCCACTTGCGGCAGGAATCCATGGCGCAGGCGGAGAAGCCTCCTGCCGAGGAGTGATCCCTCCGTCATAAGACGAGGTTATTCAGTTACACTTACACACCCGCAGCTTAAAATTTGTTCCTTTCTATTTTTGCAGATTTTGAATTCAATGTGGTAGAGAACACCCACAAAATCATCACAAGGATTCATGAACCTACTTTCGAATGGAAGAAATGTGATGTTCAATTGCCATTAACCCGATCGATCTCTTGCATGGTAAATCTCCAATGGTTTGAATCTGGTTCCTCTGCGGACTATTATGATGTTTACAGAGTCGGATTTTGTGCAGGGGAAGGGGAGACCGAGGAGGAAATGGCGACCAAGAGGTGCGCAGGCACCCTGGGTGACAAGGGCCTCAGGGGGGAGAAGGTGTTCCTTAGTGCCGATCTGAACGTTCTGCTGGACGACGGCCTGAACATCACTGGTGACAACCGCATCCGCGCCTCCATGCCGTCCATCAAGTTCCTCATGGGGAAGGGCGCCAAGGTTGTCCTGGCCAACCATCTGGTGAGCGCACGCTTCTGCCATTCAGTCAGCCTCCCGTGTGGCGCACGACTGTAGCTGCTTGATGTCGTGAGCAACACCACTGGATGGCCCAGCCACCCCTTCATCGCAGACCTCGCTGGTATATTCCTTTGGGATCCCTATTCCTTTCTTGCTGTTCTGACAAAGGAAATTTCAAATCTTGTGTTTTTTTATTTGATACGCCCTGTGCCGAACTGCCGAAAACTTAATTCTAAGTGCCGCGACTGAAATTCCTGTTTAAGTTCATATGTTGCAATTCTGAAACTGGATTTTGTGTATGTATTTATTCTAATGTCCGTCGGATCAACTGTGCTAATTTACTTCTCATGTTAAACTGACGTGTGATACTGGGTTTTGTGTACTTTCAATAGTCTTGCAATTTTCGTTAGGATTTGGTGCGTAAGCATTTTCACATGATTTCTAACAATCCAGTTCATCTTTTCGTTGCAGAAGACTAACCAACTAGACGCAGATCCATTTCATTCTACTAAGTGTCCCAGGCTGTGTATGCTAGCCTCCTCCGCTACATTTGCAGGCCGCCGAGTCCAACTCCTCTGCGGTGCAGATCACCCGCCCACCGCGCTGCGCAACTCACGATGCAGGCGGCCCTCCTCCACGGTGAGGTGTTCTTCATGCTTATCGATATTAATTTAATTCAGAGTCTGTTTTGGTGTGTTTGGAGTGTGGATGGTAAGATGATGTGCTCAAATAGAATTAGAAGAGCAGGCATATCCATATGGTGGTACTTTTTTCATAATAAATGGTGGTGGTGCTAATTAACTATTGGCTCTTAGTTTGATTCAGAGTCTAGGTGCACTGCTAGAAACTTACTTTAGCAATTTCGCAAAGAAAAATCGACTTTTTGTTCAGCTGTTTGAACTTACTTTTCATATATGCTGATCACGGTTTAATTTCAAAATGAAAAGAGAATCCAATCCATACTGTGCTATAGTACTTTTTGGTGTAAACTAATTCAAGAGTACTACTTAAAATCTGATGGGGAATACTGATGATGCGTCATTTTGGACTAATCTTCTTAACTGAGACCAAATTTAAATGCCCTAGAGGCCGTAACACTAGGATGACTTACTCCTTTCAGCATCTAACATTTATTACCAAAAAAAAACTGAGAAAACTCCAGTTATGGTGATCATGTAGGCATGAGCCCCTGTGTTCTGGACAACTAAGGTTACATGCAAAATTACCTGATCATGTAGCAATTCGGATTTAGACGCATGCATTTAGATTGGGTGGTGAAGCGAGCCCGCCATTTTATTTCTCTGAAAGAACTATACAATGATCTTTGGCTATTGCTTTCAGTATTACAGTGACAACCTTTCTATGGTATTTTGTTGGACAACTTTTTGTGTAATGTCTGGCACCTCAATATACGTTAAATAAGTGCAAGCTTGGGTATATATTTTTCTCTCTCTCATGTTGTATTCATTTTATTTGCTCTGCTACTTTGGGTAAATAGAATCACGCACAAGCTCCAGTTAGTTCCTTATTTTGTCTGTTTCAGACTTAGGATTGTAGGGGAAAGTGTGAACTATGAATTCATACCAGAACTGGATTGGCCATGGCACGTCTTCACCGACGAGTCATGACGTCGACAACAATATTGAAGATTTCCCGTTTCCTTTATTTTCAAGCATCTCTCAAAAGTATAATATATGCAGGTTCATCATTCATGCGAGGGATATGAAAGATGAAACAGAAGTAAAAGGTGTTTATGCCTACGGGCTATGGAGCATCATAATGTTGGAGAAGTGTCGTGCCGATTTTATAGATCCAGTAGCATCCTACTACTCGCAGTTTCTGTGGTTCAATCAAATCAATAGTACAATTTTCAAATGATAAATTTGTTATGGTTAGATATAATTTTTGAAGTTTCGAGGTTTTGTGAGATGAGATGATGGCTCATATATGTCATTTTGGCAAAAGTCCCACTACGGTCATATCTTGTAGTTCAATTAGATAATGCAGTTTTCAAATGATACGTGATATGGTGATATGCTTTTATTTATGTATTTCCTATATTCCTCACCACCGGCATTTGTGCATGAATTGGCTACATGTGTGCAAAGCTAACTAAATAAGAACGAGATGAATTACATGTCTGCAAAACTAACCAAATATGAATGAGATGAATTTCTGGGCCGCAGTTTGTGCCAGAGCTTACTAGGAAAGAAACGCTCTATGGCAAAATCACCACTCTCCTATTATTTTTATTTTCACCGGTTTACGGACTTCATTCTTCACCAGAAGCCGCGGAAAATATTTATGAATAGCAACAAAACTAGCAATAACTATGTTTGTTTCTATGCCGCCCTGCTCCATGTAAGTCGACAAGTCTTTTACAATATCAGTCGGATAACAAATATAATTTTTCACCATGTTAATTTTTTTAATTTAAATTAGACTTTATTCCTCAAATAATGCTCATATCGTTTACAAGGAGATGTTAATTAGCAATACTACATGCTAGAGTCCATTCCCTGGAAGTACTTAACTTCCTCTTTGCAGAATCCACATACTATGTATTAACGTACATGTTAAAAATATGCTTACACAAGAGATTTTTCTTCTTCTCACGGTTATACGTGCATTGCACGTGCACGCTTACTAGTTCTGAGAAGTTGCGCAAGAGGAGTAGTTTATGGCAGTATAGCGCTTAAGTCGCGGAGATGGCCCTATAGCCCATGCTGGGCCATGACCCATTAAGATAGCTTGGTCACTCATCGGCCGCTCGGTTTGCTATGGATTTTTGTTCACTTGTGCATCTCCTATTATTAGTCGCTTGACTTAGCTCGGTACAGCGTTCTTTTCGCTAAAAAAATTTGGCTCAAAAAAAAGCTATCAATTTTTTTGTGAGTGTGTGGAATAAAGTGAATGAAACCAAAAAATGTTCACGTGTTTGATTTTATTCAAAATTTAATATAATTTCATGAATTTAAGAAAAATGTTCATGAAATATATTTATAAAATAATATAATTGCAAAATATTCAGGATTTTTTTAGGTCATCACAAATTTTCACTTGTTTTGGAAATATTCACGAATTTGAAAAATAAGTATTCATAAATTTATAAAATATTCTTGATTATTAAAAACGAAACAAACCAAAAAAGGGAAAAGAAAAATGTAGACGGCAAATAAAAACCGATCAAAACAAGCAGAAAAGGCACAGATAAGGAAAAAACAGCATGAAAACATTCTATAAAAATCCTAAAACCAAAAATCTTAGTATTATCCATACATGGGCAGGCTAGAAAGAACACGCTTCGTCTCGTGCTTCAAGCCAACAACGACAAGGGTTTATACCTCCATAGGTGGCGTCACCGATCTGCCTCATCTCTTGTGGTCTTAGGGCCATGGGGTTGCAGTGAATCTTGACCCTGGTTGACGAGAGGGCTTTGTTTTTGGATCTTTTTTTTAAGTTTTGTTAGGATTTGTGTTTTACTCGGGAAGGTGAGACGGCGGAGCCTTTCTGAAGAAGGAATAAGGTACTCCCCGCCTAGCCCCTTCCCGGTGATGCATCTAGTATCATCGGAGGACGTGTGGAGGTGTGTCTACAACAGATCTTGAAGGATTCAGTCGGCGGTTATCTTTGGTGGATCTGCTCGAATCCGGTCTTCGTTCGTCCATGTTCGCGTGTCTTCAGCTTGGATACTTCCGATTTAAGCATCTCTTTATCAGTGGTGGTTGTTGTTCCGGATGCACTGATACTATGGGGCCTTCGCAGTTAGCACAACAACTTCCCGACAGTCTACTATAGTAAGTTTTTTTCAACTTTGGCGAAGAGGGGCATTGACGGCAGCACGCCATCATTTTGCTTCAGTGCTTGCATTTGTCCCTTCGTGGTCTATAAAGCTGGATATATTTTTTATTATTTCTGACGTTCCTTGTACTGTCTGATTGAAGATGAATAGATTGAAAATTTTCCCACGAGAAAGAAAGAAAAAGAGTCAAACAAGATCTTTTTCCCCGAAACAAAAGATGAATAAGAATTTCCATCACCATCCGATGGAGGAGCTGAGGGGATGAAAGCATGGGCTTCGCTATTCCGTATCTTGGTGGGCCTATTTCATTTTGGGTTGAGGCCTCTGCTACAAATCGAACCTGTAAAATAGTACATGATAGAAGGAGGGCAACTAATCAAGGACTACTCGTTCGGGAGCCCCTGCAAGGGTTATTTGGGGTGGGCTGAGAGTACGTCATTTGTCACGCTCCCAGCTGCCTCGACATGTCGCGCTCTGGATGCTTCCTTCCGATTTTCTTTGTTTTTTAGTATGCATTCCCGGCTTTTAGATGATTTTTTTTTTCTGATTTTCGGTATTTCACCGGTTTTACATAGGACACGGATAAAAAAACATTCGGAAAAAAATCGTGAAAAATATGTTTTTTTCTTCCGCGAGAGGCACATATTTACTTCTCATGAAGGCACGAATCTGCTTCGACAAGAGGCACGGTCGAGTCTCTACGGAAGGGGAAAACACGTTTTATCTTATTTTTCCTTGTGCGAAAGGCACAAATTTACTTCTCATAGAGGCACGGATCTGCTTCCGCTCTTGAAAAGAAAAAAATTGCCTTTTCTTTTTTTGTCCTTTGACGAGATGCACAGATTTACTGCCCGTGGAGGCACGGATGTACTTCCACGAGAGGCACGGGCGTGCCCCCCCCCCCCCCCCCCGAATCCTTCCGCGAGAGGCACATATTTACTTTTTGTGGAGGAACGGATTTGCCTCTGCAAGAGGCACGAGGCGTGCCTCTCTGAAAGGAAAAATATATATTTTTTCTTCCACAAAAGGCACAGATTTACTTCTCATGAAGGCACGGATCTGCTTCTGCGAAAGGCACAGGCGTGCCTCTCGGAAAGAGGAAAAAATGCTCCCAGTTCAGGTTTTTTCGTCAAAAAAGTTTATCGAAAACTATCAACATGGGATCTAGTTTTAAAAATCTCGACGCGAGGAATCCAACGATGAAAACATTTTGAGATCTGGACACACGGTTTGATAGATAAAACGGTTTGAATAAATGAATCAACAAAAAATGGAAAACTCTGAGGTTGTGACAAGTGACGCATATAATGTATGACACTTGTCGCAACCTGGGGGTAAAAGTGACCTTTATAAAGAGTGCTCCTTAATTAAAGATTTTAACCCTAAAAGAAAATAGAGATTTCTGATAGAAGGGGAAAAGCGAAGTGAGATGATATGTATTGCGGGCGTGGCTATGTGCTGCCCACAGTGGTACCTATCAAAGCATCACCTACATCGAGGCGCTGAAGTGCCACACCAGTTACTGCGCCTACTAACATCAACTATGTTCTTTTTTTTATTCATATTTTTGTTTTCGAGAAAGCTAAGTTCCCGCCGACTGGTCGTTAGAGACAGGCACGAATGATTCTCGCACGCTTCCATCATCGTACATTCTAAATCCCGCGATGGTCGTTTGCTCATTTTTTTCAATAATGTAGCGGCAACAGGAATCGAACCCGCACCCTCGCTACTGACTTTGACTACCCGGTGACCATCTCAGCCAACCGCATGTTTTGTTTAGAAGTGGGGTAATTCAGTAGATACGTGATTACTGCGAGTAGGCCACTGCTGCCTTGTGACCATGAAGGGGAGCCTTCGGACCTGATAATTTAGGTACAAACACCATGATAACTTTTGACCCCTGGAAAAAAGTTATTGAAAACATACTCTATAAATAACATGCTAACACAGGCTCCTGGACCTGATAACTTATGTCCAAACACCACGATAACTTTTGACCCATGGAAAAGATATTGAAAACATACTCTTTAAATAACATGGTAACACAGACTTCCGGACCTGATAACTTATGTACAAACACGACGATAATTTTGACCCATGAAAAAAGTTGTTGAAAATATACGCACAACTAAGTTGATAACTTACTTAGTCGAGGTATGATAACTTTTGATCGGGAGGGGAGGGACTTATTGAAAAACACCCTTCGGTAATTCGTGTGTGAATAGCATGGTAATATACACACAACAGAGTTGATAACTTAATTAGTCTAGGCCTGATAACCTTTTGACTGGAAGAAGTTATCAAAACATACCAACATGTGATCTATTTTAGAAGGCCTTGTCGCAATGATTTTTTATGTGAAAATAGTTTTTGTATCAGTGTCTGTTTGAGTTACAAATTATTTTAAATTTTGGTGGAATCCTCCCTGACATTAGCATTTCCGTTCTCTAGGGCATGTGCATGTGCATGTGAGGAGAAGGTTGAAGAAACCATTTTTATGCCTCGGTAATTTCTCCGTAAACAACACGATAATTTACACTCAACTAGCATGATAACTTGCTTAGTACATGCGTGGTAAATTTTTATCTGAAAATATCATCGGAACATACCAATATGAGATTTAGTTTCAAAGTGAAGAATCTTTCATGTGAAAACAGTTGTTCGATCAAAGCAACAGTTTGAGCTACAAACCATTTTGAAGTTTCAAACTAGAGAGAATTTAGGATGACATCATAGTTTTGTCATCTAGTGCATATATGCATGTGCACATGGGAAGAAAATTTGGAGGACCATCTTTTTATGCCTGGTATTTCCTAAGAAAATAGCTTGGTAACTGTGTGTCGCATTCGTGATAACTTATGTAGCACATACGTGGTAACTTTTTACTCGAAAAAAAATCGTCGGGATAAACCATCATGAGATCTAGTTTCGAAGGTTTCGTTGAGATGAATCTTTTATGTGAAGACAGTTTTTCAATGCGGCCAATGGTTTGAGCTACAAAACATTTTGAATTTTCAATCTCAAAAAATAATCTCTTGACATCATTAGTCTTGTTTTTTCTGCATGAATGCAATTAGAAGATTCTAATTAAACAAGAATTGACGGAAACACACATAGAAAAGGATGCACACATGCATAGGATGTCGCGGGAGGGAGATAGGTAGGATCGTTCGGATATGCGCCTTAAATTCCAAACTTTAGGACGTTAGTTGCGTCCAAAATAATGTTCCTGATACTTTTAAAAGGGGTTTATACAATGTAAAAATAAATGTTCCCTTGGTTTAAAAAATGTATGTGGCGTTTTTAAAGAAATATTTACGTGTTTTTAGAAAAATTCCATGAAATATCTAACAATGTTTATAAATGTAAAAAATGGTTCGTGCAGTTTAAAAAATCTTTGTTGCAAAATTTACAATGTGTATTTGGAAAATATTAATGTGTATTCAATACATGTGTTTTATAAAAAAATGTACGTCAAATATTTGCAAACAGTCCAAAGTGTATCCGAAAAATGTTTCACATGTGCTCACAAAATGTACATTGTATACCAAGAAAAAAGTAGAGATGAGTTAAAAAATCGATAAAAACCACAAAGAAACAAAAGATAAAAGGAAAATCTGAAGAAAACAAAGAACGAAAGAAAAGAAAAGCAGAATATAATGAGGAATGAAAGAAAAACTGAGAGAAAACAATGACAAAACAAAGAAATCCAAAGATAAAATAAAAACAAAAACAAAGAAAACCATGAAAAACAAATAAAAACCGACGAAAATACAACAAGAAAACGAAAAACAAAACAAAACCAATGAAACCGAACCAATCGAACGTACGGCTTTCGGTACGAGTGGCAGCGACTATCGCCCTAAATAGGCCAGCTTGCTAGTGTGTCTTCCATAGGTGATTCCTATTAGGAATAGTTGTGGCAATGTATTGCTCGTAATGAGTGATACAACCGTGTCGCTCAAAGAGCTCCCATAGTGGGCTCCCAGAGTAATTGGCGTATCACTGCTAGCGCAAGTGTCCCCAATAGCGATTCCACTGGATTGTATTATTAAGAAAAGCAGCACCACAATCTCGAAAAAGTAAAACCGTGACCACACTGAACATATATTCCTAGTTTTACGCCTGTTTTTTTTACCTAGGTTGGTTTCTATTTTGAAAAACGTCAAGATACTCAAATAATGTCAACGAATTACAAAAAGTTCATGAATTCAAAAAAAAATGGTTCAAAAAATATTCATTTATTTGAAAAATGTTCATGAATTCAAATATTCTTCATGGATTCGAAAGATATTAATGAATTCAAAAAAATGGTTTATGGATTTTAAAATTCTCATGAATTCAAAAAAAATTCACTAATTCAAACAACTTCATGAACACAAAAAATGTTCGGAATTTAAAAAAAATCACATGAATTCAAGAATGTTCAAATATTGTTTATGAATTTGGTTAGATTTTTGAAATTTTCAAAAAATGTACACAGTTTTTGAAACTTTCTGAATATTGTTTTAGATTCTTAAAAAATAATTAAATTACAAGAAATGGGAAACACGAAATTTCGGGAAATAGTTAATATTTTTTGGAAAACATGTAAATTTATTGAAAATTTAAATGCTTTTCAAATTTGTGAAGTGTTGAAAAAACAAAGAAAAATGAAAATAAATAAAATGAAAAAACCAGCAAAATGGCCAAGGAACCTTCCAGAACATTCCTAAAACCAACCGCTGGTTCACGCTCGTACATTGTATCCTAATATGGCTCAGTACGATTTGGGCGGGCCCAATAGAGCGATGTAAGGGGCGATTACGTGAGGCATAAGTGATACTCCCTCTGTAAATTAATATAAGAGCATTTAGATTGCTAAAGTAGTGATCTAAATGCTTTATATTAATTTACGGAGGAAGTACATAGCATTTGCGGAAAAGTTGCCATAGAAAAAAATGCAGGAAAACGGTAACTTAATGTTAATGTTTCCCCTAGCTCTCGCGACTAGGGTTTTTCTCTCTGAGGCGACTCGCCCCCTCGGAGTCCTATATCCGATCACGACAATCCTCGCAGGGGTGTTCCCCTGCACTACAGTGTCTCACTCGGGATTGCATCCTCCTCAGATGCGATCTCGGCGACCAACGACGGCTGCGGTGGGGGTGGTTATGGCGGCGGCGGCGGTGTAACTGCAGCTCCTGATCTTGAATTTTTTTTCTGGCCAACTAGATATCAATGAGGAAGAATTCGATGATGTGTAGATCGATGATGAGGACCCGGAGATCAAAGAGAGCGCTCGTTTGTGAGCCCTTGCTAGGGTTCATACCGACAAAACTTTTTCGCCGTCGTCCTTCTACAAGGAGATGCGGGCGGCGTCGAAACCTGCACAAGGCGTTAGATTCCGGCCGGTCGGGCCGAACAGATCGTCGTACAGCCTCGTGCCTGGGGGACTGGGAGAGGATCATGAAGCAAGGGCCATGGCTGTTCCGCAACATGGCGATGCTGTTGTGCACATATGATGGATTCAGTCGAGCTGAAGAGGTGGTGTTTGATCACACGCCGATATGGCTCCAGATTCACAAGCTCTCGGATCCCTATTGCAAGGATCACATAGTCGAGAAGCTGTTGAAGGGCGCTGGGGAGATATTGGAGATGCGGCTGAGTGGTAATACGAGGGGGGATTATGTGAGGATTAGGGTTAACCACAACATCAAACCTCCTCACCAAGTTTTTCAGTATTGTGCGAGCAAAGGAGAGACAGGTGTACCTTGTTCGCTACGAGAAACTAGCTCGTTTTTGCAAGGTGTGTGGATTGATAGGCCATGATCATAAGGAGTGTGGGCTAGGTATACACGGCAAGAAACAGATGAAGTATGGAGATTGGTTAGATGTGGACGGGCCGTCTAGGCCAGGACAAAGTGTGGCTGCAAGCAGGCAACCTGGCCCCCGGCCGGCGGGCAAAGGGGGAAGCCAAACTAATCCGTCAGTGCCAAGGGAGGAGGCGACCGACCCTGAAACCCTAGACACGGCGACAAGCCCTCTGAAGCAGGTTGTGGCTAGGATGGAGGTGGACAAGGATGCAAGGAAACGTATGAATATGGATGAAGCCGAGACGGGGCTCCAAAGCTTTCCAGGTGCTCCTAAAGCTCTGTTGGCCCTAACCGATGGAAGTGGGGTGGATGCTACAGAGAATAACTCGCCAGCAAGTAGTGACTCAAGTAACGAGCGACTGAAAATTTCAAAGGAAGGTGAAAATAATGAGATATCGGCGGCCTCCCTTGAGGTGGACCGCCGGACACAATGAATATCCTCGCGTGGAACTGCCGGGAGGGGGGAGGACAGTTCGAGATGTGTTGGCCCTCTCTAAAGCCAACGTACCCAACCTAGTCTTCTTAAGTGAGACTAGGCAAGATGTGGTGAGAATGGAAAAGCTGAAGTGGAGATTGGGGTTAAAAGGATTCCATGGTGTGAGTTCGGATGGAAGAAGTGGTGGTTTGGCCCTCTTTTGGGATGAAGCCCTGACGGTGACTGTCTTGGATTCGTGCAGTTGCTATATTGATGTTCATGTTGATGATGTGGGTGGTGGGACCTCATGGAGAGGGACCTTTGTGTATGGAGAGCCTAGAACAAAAAACAGACACCTTATGTGGGAACATCTAGTTCGGCTCAGGGCAAGCTCGCAGGATCCGTGGTTGGTTTGTGGAGATTTCAACGAAGCTATGTGGCAACATGAGCATCTTTCCAGGAATCTGAGATCAGAAATGGAAATGCTAGCCTTCAGAGACTGCTTGCTGCTATGTGAGCTCGAGGATCTGGGATTCTCAGGCATACCTTACACATACAAAATAGACAAGAGGGGAATTGTAATGTTCAAGTTAGACTTGATCGAGCGTGTGCGAATGAGGCGTGGCATGACCTCTTCCCGGCTACACAGGTGGTGCATTTGGCATCACCGTGTTCTGATCATAGCCCAGTCCTAATACAAATGGGCGGGGTTCAGATGGCCCGACAGAGTGGACAGCCCCCCCCCCCCCCCCCCCCCCCGTTATGAAATTATGTGGGAAAGACACCCCGCGCTGGCTGAGGTGGTGTCGAGATCATGGGCTAGAAACCCTCAACTAGGCGACTTGGGTTCGGTTGCCGCATCACTAAAACAACTCATGAGGGATTTAAAGGCATGGAGTAAAGCAAACTTTGGCAATGTAATAAAAGAGACTGAGGCCCTGCGAGGTCAGTTAGCTGAGCTACAGATGGCAGGGGCTGGTCGGTCTCAAATTCGAAGCAAGATGAACCAACTTGACGAACTCCTCTACCGTGAGGAGATGATGTGGCTCCAAAGGTCACGTATCACGTGGCTTAAGGAGGGAGTGCGCAATACTAAGTATCTCCACCACCGGGCGGTGTGGAGGGTGCGAAGGAATTATATCCAACGTCTACGGAAATCAGATGGGACCTGGTGTAATGCTCCAACTGATATGGAGAGAATGGCGTCCTCATACTTTAAAGAAGTTTACACAAAGGATCCAACCCTTGATTATTCTGCGGTTCTGGACTGCATTCTTCCAAAAGTCAGCCCAGAAATGAACATTGCTCTTGATGCACCATATTTAGAAGAGGAAATCTCATATGCTTTATTCCAAATAGGGCCTCTCAAAGCACCGGGCGTTGATGGTTTTCCGGCCCGTTTTTATCAGAGAAACTGGGAGGAGTTGAAAACAGATATCATTGGTGCAGTATAGAAGTTTTTTGTCAGTGGTACCATGCCCGAGGGGGTTAATGAAACGGCAATAGTGTTGATTCCAAAAATATGGCATCCACAAGAATTAAGAGACTTTCGCCCAATTAGTCTTTGCAATGTCATTTATAAAATTGTTTCAAAGTGCATGGTTAATAGGTTGAGACCCCTGCTTGGGGAGCTGGTCTTTGAAAATCAGAGAGCTTTTGTTCCAGGGAGGCTTATCACAG
Source organism: Triticum aestivum (assembly GCF_018294505.1). NCBI lineage: Eukaryota > Viridiplantae > Streptophyta > Magnoliopsida > Poales > Poaceae > Triticum > Triticum aestivum. Next base: position 479,439,082 of record NC_057795.1, read on the forward strand.
ATAATTCGATAATTGCTTTCGAATGCATACATCATATTCAGTCACTGAAGGAAAATGAACCCGCTCTTTGTGCCTACAATCTCGACTTTTCTAAAGCGCATGATCGAGTTGATTGGGTGTTTCTGGAGAGGGCCTTACACAAATGGGGGTTCTCACAAGCATGGATCTCTTGTGTTATGGCTTATGTATCCTCGGTGAAATATTCCGTGAAGTTCAATGGCAAGATCTTAGAGTCTTGCACCCCGTCGAGAGGGCTACGTCAAGGTAACCCTTTATCCCCCTTTCCATTCCTCTTTATTGCCGATGTAATGTATGCACTATTAAATAAAGCAATGACTAAGGATGGTCTTAAAGGGGTGAAAATTTGTAGAAGGGCCCCGGAGATTTCACATCTACTATTTGCAGATGATTCACTCTTGTTTTTTGAAGCCTCAAAATAGCAGGCACACCTGGTGAAGGGTTTGTTGAACACCTATGCATTGGCCACGTGCCAGTTAATTAATCTAGCAAAGTGTTCCATCCTATTCTCAGACTCCTGCTTGCCTGCGGTAGTGGATGAGGTGAAGAGAATTCTGGAGATTGAACAGGAGGTTTTTGAGCCTAAGTACCTTGGCCTGCCGGTGCCCGAAGGTAGAATGAATAAAGGAAAATTTGAAATGGTTCAAGATAGATTAAGGAAGAGGTTGATTGACTGGAACGAACAGTATATGTCATCTGGTAATAAGGAGATCCTAATAAAATCTGTTGCCTAGGCCATTCCAGCTTATGTCATGAGTGTATTTAGACTACCAGCTTCGGTGTGTGATGAATTGACCAGGCTGATGCGTCAGTACTGGTGGGGTGTTGAGAAAGGAAAGAACAAGATGGCGTGGCTCAGTTGGGATAAAATGAGATTACCTAAGGCAATGGGTGGCTTGGGGTTCAGAGATATGAGAGCTTCTAATCAGGCGCTTCTCACTAAGCAGGCCTGGCGTCTCATTGACACTCCGGACAGCCTTTGTGCCAGGTTGTTGAAGGCCAAATACTACCCCTCAGGCAACCTGCTGGATACGGTATTCCCCAACCATGGATCGGCGGTCTGGAAAAGTATCCTTCATGGCCTCGAGTTGTTAAAAGCATGAATTATATGGCGAGTTGGGAATGGTTCAAATATAAGAACCTAGAGGGATCCATGGATCCCGAGGGCATCGTCTTTTCAGCCTATAACACCAAAGCGCACGTCCCGCCTAAACCGAGTCTCTGATTTCCTAGATGGGAATGGTGCATGGCGGATGGATAGGCTGACGCAACACTTTTGGTAGATGGACATTGATCACATTCTAAAAATAAGAACGTCCCCAAGGCAGCGTTGTGATTTTATCTCCTGGTTCCCGGAGATGAATGGGCGGTTTTCAGTAAAAAGTGCCTATAAATTGGCTACAAGTGCTCATGATGCAGCCTTTATAGTAGGATCATCTTCAGAAGCACCAAATGGCAGGAGATCAATTTGTGTATGGAAAGCATCGGTGCCACAGAAGATGAAGATAGCAGTTTGGAAGGTGGTGGTCAGGCCTTGCCGACTGCAGCTTGCAAAAAATACACACATGTCTCTAAGCAATCTACTTGCCCGCTATGTGGTGTTGAAGAGGAGAATGAATTCCATGCCTTAATCACATGTGATCATGTGCGTACTCTGTGGATAAACATGCGCGCAAGATGGCCTCTCCCGTCGGATAGACTCTTGATCAACACCGGCAAGGAGTGGCTTATGAATCTGCTCACTCAATGCTCAAATCAGGTTTGAAATATGGTGATCATGCTGCTATGGCGTATATGGCAGTTGCGGAACGATTGCTCACATGGCAAGGATGTACCATCGGTGGGGGCAACAGTGGACTATCTGGACAGTTATTACAAGTCCATTCGGCTTGCTAGTTGCTTTACCATGGAAGAAATACTAAAAGGAAAAATGTCGGTCTCGGAATAGAAGACCGACACACAGTACAAACAGCCAGCGCCACCATGGCTGGCTCCTGGGCCGAGGACTGTCGCGCTATCCGTTGATGGATCCTTCCGGGAAGCAGATGGTTCGGCAGCGACCGGAATCGTATTGAGGGATGGGTCAGGTATGGTACTGTTGGCGGCTTATCGCTACATGTTTAACTGTAATGATGCTTTGGAGGCGGAGATCCATGCTATCATGCAGGGTATGGCTTTGGCCATCCAACACATAGTACTTCCGGTGGTTGTGCAGTCCGACTCGGCGATTGGCCTCTCAATGTTGGCTACTGATGGCCTCACCAAATCAGCATATGGGCATCTGATCCTCGAGATTAAAGAGTTGATGAAGGAAAGGGAGTTTTTACCTCAGAAATTACACCGTAGTCAGAATAGTGTAGCAGATCAGTTGGCAAACTATAGCTGCAACTAGCGAACCACGGCTGTGTGGGTTCACTCGGTTCCACTTTGTATTGAGGATCTTTGGCCTCTCAATTGTAACACTGTGACAATGCAATAAAACTCCCTTTTACCCCGAAAAAAAAGAAAAAATGAGGGAAAGAGAGGATGGTGGTCAAGGGGAGAGGACATGCCACCAATTTGCGAACTAGTAGAAATGAAGGTTGATCACGTGCAGCTCTCACTAGCATCACGATCACCAAGTGGTGGGGCCCATGGATCAGGATCGGGATCCAACATCGCGGAGGTGCCCTACCCTGTGGGGTGTCATGCTGTAGCGAACGGAGTAGATCACCAGTTTAGGAACATGGTAGATAAAAGGACATTTGATTCTTGAAAAAAAAAAGAAAAGGAAAGATAAGGGCATGTCCAACGCTCCAGGTTGGACAGCTGCTCCAGCACTCCACATAGGATCGGATTGTCCAGTTTACCAAAAGGTATAACTTGCAGACACAAGCGGGATCTTGCAGAGGAGGCCGCTTCCTCACTGCCAAAACTCACAGGACCACGCCTTGGCTCCTCTCATCTTGTGGTGGCGGTTTGATAAAGTGAATTAGAGGAACTTGCTCCTGTCATACCTCAAACCACTGCTTCCATTGGGTGGTAAATGTTCAAACGGTGGTCTTATAGCTACATATCTATGTGGATGGGATGAGACCACCGCTTGGTGCTGCTACCTCTGTACATGCCCTAAGGGACATTCTACGGCGCGATGGCGTACGCACGCGACGCACATCACGCTGTACACATCACCCCTGCCATCACCGGCGCATCGTCGCATTAGCATTACAAATATACTTTTTTAGAAAAAGAGGAGGACCCCCGACCTCTGCATCTGGGCGATAAATATGGTCATTTTATTAATTATTTTCACAAGACCTTACAAAGTCATATAATAATAAGACTAAAGCCACCGTCTAAGCAACAATTGTCGCTACTTTTATCCAATTGATGAAGGGGCGCTGATAGTCTGGGCCTAATACCTAACAGACATCGTAGCCAAACCTAAATATCTAAGACCTGAGGTCCCAACCAGGACGCTTGCCGGGTATGGGGCACCTACCAGTCCGGCGCACTCCTCAACCAGGACATCTGCCGGGTATGAGACCGCCGCAGCCACCTGCCACCAATCCATCTTCAGTGATGTACTGCTACACCACCTTGCCCGGCCTCTCTGCCATCGACGCCACCACGACGCCTGATGACGTCACCCTCCTGCGCGAGTCCCTCGCCACACATCGTGCGCCAAGTCTCCACTGCGCCAGGCTGCCGAGAAACGCCAATGTGCAGGATGAACACTGCTCCACCAATTATTTCGTCCACTGGTTCCTCGAGCCCATGTACACCTCCACGAATGATGCCACAAGAGGGAAACGACACAATAATGCCGCCGTCATCCGATCTACTGATCTAGGGTTTCCCCCGGAGGTATCAGATAGTGGCCTGGAACTTCTCAACAGCGATGACTTAAACAAGGGAACGACACCAAATAGTGCCGCCATCGCCGGCCTCGGCAGCAGCCGCGAGCAGGTCTTCACCCAGATCTGTTCCAATGGCCTTCATCAAGCGTCTTGCGCACGGATCGACCACCACCGCGGTCACCGTGTCGCCCGTCGCGAGACCACAGCCGCCGACACATCCTCCGCCGTTCGGGGCCGCCACCCCGATCCAGCCCTCGCTGGCCGCCGAAACGAAGCCACCGAGCCCCATCGAGGACGGCCAACGGGGGCGGAGAAGCTAGATCCGGGCAAGCCCGGCCATGATCCGGCCTCTCCCCGTGCTGTAGCAACTCCCGCGGCCCTGCATCTCGCCCGCGCCCGAGACGACGCAGGCAGCGCATGCACGCACAACGCCACGGAGAGGGGAAACGCCCCGCCGCCACCTTCCCTCGGGCGCGCGCGGACTTCGCCGACGGCCCCTCCAACGGCGGCGAAGCGAGGGAGGGGGCGAGGGGGACCTGGCGGCGGCGGCGCTAGGGTTCCCCTGTGTTGCCCGGGGGCGACGCGGGTCGAGAGGGGGCAAGCATGGCAGATAAAAGGAACACCCTCTCCCTCAATGGCTTGGAGAAGGCGATCTGACGGTGTTGAAAACTGTCCGCCAGATCTTAAGCCACCGGCCGTCCGCTAACCAGGCAATCCCGAAGACTTGACAAGTTGACATGCATCCCTCTCGTCCTTGCATGGCCAGCCGTACCGGGCAGCGGGCAGGCAATATTCTTGCCCCCCTCGTGCAGGCCTGTCCGCTCCCCGCCCCGCCCCTACTAGAAGAAGAAGGCTAGCGAGCTGATGACGATTTTGACGCGAACAAACAGCGATCGACGTCGATCACACGACCACATGCACGGCACTGTGTCCGTGTCCGGCAAAAGGCAAGGCTGCCTACTCCGTAGACGTGCAGGCGAGGCGCAGTGCCACCATTGCCCTAGCTAGCTAGCCCTAGACGTGCACTTTATCGAGAAGTTGTGCCGTGCCGTGACTCACGACGTCACCTCAAACATGGCCGCTTTTGAACTTTAGCTGCCTGCCCGTTACTGTTGGCGCCACAGTAAGGCCTCATCGACGTGACGTGTAAATAGTCAGTGGATCCGTCCGCCCGTCGATGATCACAGCGCCGCATGGCTTGGTTGGTTCGTTCATTGCTTGGCCTAATGGAAAGTGAGACGTACTAGTAGTACGTAGATCCTTGTCGTTGCCATGATTAGCGTAAGCCATGTGTACGTGCATGGCATTGTCGAAGGGCCGTTGGCCGATCTTATATTAGATAGAAAGGAAAGAGTACATCCAGGCTGACCTTTTAGGCGATCTAGAACTGACAGCCAACCGAGCCTAAGCTCAAGACAAGAAGAGAAAAAGGCCAGGCTGAAACCATAGGCAGGCTACAAAAGAAAGGAACATGCAGCATATTAGCCGAAGTCGTCTACACAACCAGCCGATCGCCAAACAGCGATATCTTCCTGGATGAGTTCCAGCACCTTGTCCACGCTGCTAGCTACCTGCTGAAAAATCCTGGCGTTTCTTTCCTTCCAAATTCTCCAGTGAATCAGGATGGTCATCGTGTCGAAGTCCCGTCGGGCTGCCTTGGGAATGTCTCTCCGTGCGTTGATCCACCAGTTCTTGGAGCTACCAAATCTATCATCGGGGATCGGAAAAGTCACCCGCGTCCAGTTCCTGAACCCGGACCACACCTGCTGTGAATAGCGGCAACCTAAAAATAGGTGTGAGCAATCTTCGTGTGTGGAAAGACACAGCGGGCATGTTCCATTTGATGGCCAGCCCCTTCGCTCCAAATTGTCCGCTGTCAAACAGCGCTTGTGAATGACCAGCCACATGAAGAACTTGCATCTTGGTGGGGCTTTGGACCTCCAAATCGGTTTATGGCAGGCAAAACGTATATTCGCAGCGAAGAACATGCCATAAGCACTGCTGACCGAGAAGCATCGATCCCCCGTCCACTTCCATACCAATCTAGCTGGGACCTGCACAGCAAGAACAGTATCTTCCACAACGTCCCAGATCTTAAGATATTGAGCCATGGCCTGGGCTGAAATGCCTCCCGAAATCTCCCTTATCCAGCTCCGATTATCAATAGCATCTCTCAACGAGCCAGCCCTGTCCTTGACAAAAGAGAATAGGGCTGGAGCCGTCTCCTGAATGAAACACCCACCGGGCAGCCACTTGTCAGTCCAGAATCTGGTCCTACGTCCGTCCCCCACCTGTACCGTAGTAGCTGAATTGAACAAGGCCATAACCTCTTTCTCCCTCTCTTCTGGTAGCGTGCTCCATGGTCGTTCGTCTTCTTCCCATGTTAAGCAAGGCCAACGACAGCGAAGGGCGTAACCAAACCATTTAAGATTCGGTATACCCAATCCACCACATTCCTCGGGCATGCACACCCTTGACCATGGTAAGAGGTAGTGACCCCCATTAATATCAGCGTCGCCCTTCCATAAGAAGCCCCGGCATCTTCTGTTAACAACCTTCAGCGCCCATGCCGGCAACGGCATAACTGAAAGGAAATGTATAGGCATGGCCATGAGAACTGAATGAGTGAGAGTCAAACGCCCAGAGGGTGCCATTAACTTCGGTTTCCACCCCTTCATCTTATTTGAAAATTTGTCAATGAGTGGCCAGATATCTTGCCGTCGTAAACGATAAATAGACAGCGGGAGCCCGAGGTACTGTATCGGAAAAGGCTTGGACTGACGTCCGAAGTGTTGGGCCACCGAAGAAGGGGTAACGTGCATGGCATTGTCCTCCTTGAGCCCCGTGACTTGAAGCTCACATGCATGGATCCGTATTGTCAACGTTTTGAGCCGAGCTTTCAGAAAAGTCCCACAAAGGGTAGTAGTAATTCCGCGCACCACTTCTGTACACCCTTTGGTGTAGCTTGCTTGACTTAAATTACTGCTAGTTCCACAAAAGTAGCTTGCTTAACTTAAGTTGATCCGCATAGTGCCTAGCTTTGCTGTTGGCGATACGACACCACGCATGTGGATGCAATGCAACGTCAGTCAATACTCTCGATATTCAGAAGAACGCTGGTGACTAGAGCTACTGCGTACGCCAGTGCCAGCATTTCCTTAATTTCAAGTTGCCGGCAGTTTATCCACGGGCACATGAGCACTGATGTAATCTATTGCTTCAGGTTCATCGCCCATCTATAGGCGGAGTTGGTACGTATAGCACGCGCGTGATGCTGGGTTTGTTTGCTTTGAGCTCACCTCGTCTCTTTTCTTTTTTCAGCCGAGAAACGCATATCTAGATGACCATTCTGTGCCATGTATCCATTAATCCGGCGACGCCGGTCGATCTCCAGATCCCGACATCACGAACATCACCCGCCCGACAAGCACCTGCCAGAAGCGCCAGGTACATACACACACGCGTGTACGTGCGCGCGGGGCCGCCTGTGCATCCACCACAACCCGTATCCGCATGTGTCGTGCCGTGCGCGCCCGTCCCGCACTAGTTTCTCGCACACGCGGCACACCGGGGCTCTGCCCGGAGCGACGGTGTCGCCGGCTCACCCGCTCTGGCACGGCAAACGCACGGGCACGGCACCCGCGCGTGCGCGCGATGGTACTGTCGTGGGGGCGCGACAGGGTGACGCCATCGACGCGACGCGACGCCGGAGACTGTACCCCAGGGCCCGGCGGCGAGGAGTGTGCGTTGCGTTTGCCCGTGAGATGAGGAAACGCCTGAGTGCGTGGCATGCGGCATGGATTGGACGCGGACGCGCGTGGATGGGACGTTCCACTTCCATCCATCCATGATGCATCCGTCCATCGGTGTGTCCATCGCCTTAGCACATGTTGCCATCGATCTGCATGCATGGAATTCCGTATGTTGTGTATACATGCGTGCGCGACGGTCTCTCATTTCTTTGCGTGCACCTTATCGTCTGTCGGTGCTAATAGTAGTACTACTCCGTATTTCTACCCCGGAAAGTGCAAATAGTGACCGACCTGCATGAACCTCGTTTATTATAGGGTCCATTTATTTATTTTACGTGAGAAACTTTCAATCTATTCATCGTCAATCATGGCAGTACAAAAAACATTGAAGGTAATAAAAATTATAAACATGTATGTGAACCATCTAGCGACAACTACAAGCACTGGAGCGAGCCAAAGGCGCGCCGCCGTGATTGCCCCCTGAGTCGGGCAAACCTTGTTATGGTAGACAGTCGGGAAGTCGACGTGTTAAGACCCCATCGGACCAGTGCACCAGAGGAGCAACCATCACCGATAAAGAAAGTCATAGATAGGGGGCATCAAAATTGTAAACACCCAAACGAAGACGAACGAAATCTGGACCCAAATAGATCCATCAAAGACCAACATAGACTGAATTCCGCAAGATCTGATGGAGACACACCTCCACACGCCCTCCGACGGCTAGATGCACCATCGGGACGAAGATAGAACATGGGAGTCATTATTCCTACCGTGGGACATTGCTGTCGCCAAACAACCCCAACCAAGACGTTGAACCTAACAATAACAAGAACGGAGTCCCTCCCGCCAGCGCGCGCATGGGGGTGGGGGATGGGGGTCCTCCGCACCTCCATGGCCTAGGCTATTGGAGATAGGGCGGACTGGCAGTGACGCCGATGGAAGGAGGAGAAAGACCTAGGCTCTTTTCCTGTGGGGGAGGAAAGAGATCTAATAATAATTGCTCCATATGTAAGGGTCCATTTATTTTACACCCTCCATCCATATATAAGGCCCTAATACGGTTTACGAGATTGCGTTTGACCATTGATAAGATTAACAATACATGCAATGTACGACATAAAAATTATATCATTAGAAACTCCTTTCACATACCAATCTAACGGTATGCTTTGGTTACCACACATAACATATATTACTGCTCTAATCCATAGTCAAAGGGAACCTCGAAATATTAGGTCCTATATATAAGGATTGATGGAGTAACTCTTCAACGACAATACATTTTCTACATCTTTTTGAAGTACGCACATAAAAATATCTTCTATACCTAAATAACTAGCCTCACTAACCTATTTATCTCAACATATGAGCATATCACCTCCACACATAATATGCATGGAGAAAGGTCCACCCCCACTAACCTAATTCTCAAAACATGCAAGCGTGCTACATCATCATACAACATACATGGAAAAAAACTCATCTCAACATGCAAACATGCATGGGTTCCATTCTATCATGATATTTACATTTAGTAAATACTATACAACTATACAATAATCGAAGACAATAATTCATATGTATAGTTTTAGCGCTTATATTATTACTCCAACCATTCATGTTTCATATAAAGAATCTCATTGAAATATGTCGCAAACTATCCCGCCACAACATACGGGGTATCATCTTGTATCTGTATTATGCGTACGAAATTTCATAAACATGTACGTTCATATGTGATGTACACACAAAAAACAAATACATATATAAAATGAATTTCTCTTTGTTGTATTTAGGATAGAATTTGTTTTGTGTAGCCTACAAATAATCATATTATTCAGTGAAACTTTACGGATACTAAGAGAATATGTATATGTATTTGCGAGGAAAAAAATAATTTTCGGAATTTTTTAAATATTCCAAAGAAAATCAA